>NC_048572.1:82993414-83120914 GCF_013265735.2 Oncorhynchus mykiss
AGTGAAGCACCCATATGACATTTTTGGCCGATACCAATATTCAATATTATCCTTGCAAAAAAAAAAAGATACCGATAACTGATATTGAAAATTTTAATCAGCCTTTCAACTATTTAACTGTACTAGAATGCTTAACACACACACATGGACACAGCGGTCTAAGGCACTGCATCTCAGTGCAAGATGCGTCACTACAGTCCCTGGTTCGAATCCAGGCTGTATCACATCCGGCCGTGATTGTGAATCCCATAGGGCGGCGCACAATTTGCCCAGCATCGTTCGGGCCGTCATTGTAAATAAGAATTTGTTCTTAACTGACTTGCCTAGTTACCTTTATTTAACACACACACCAAAAAGTTATTTTGCTGGCATTTTACATTAATCCCCATTACCAGTAAAACAAACAAAACCTTTTTCTTTCAATTACTTGCTGTGCTGTTTCATTGTTCATTTGTTCAGTCGTTTCATTCTCAACCAGGGTTTCTATGGAAGTAGCAAAACACTATTTAACGTGTCAAATAAGCTTGTTGACCAATCGGGACCTGAATATGGCTGCACGTCTCATCATAATTTAATGATACATTTTTTACGTAGTTATAACACATTGATTACACTATCACTCGTATTTCATATGTCATAATGATTCATCGATACGTATTAGAGGTCGACCGATTATTGGAGGACCAAAAAAAGCCGATACGGATTAATCGGCCGATTTTTATATACAAATATAGATTTGTAATAATGACAATTACAGCAATACTGAATGAACACTTATTTTAACTTAATACATCAATAAAATCATTTTAGTCTCAAATAAATAATGAAATATGTTCAATTTGGTTTAAATAATGCAAAAACAAACTGTTGGAGAAGAAAGTAAAAGTGCAATATGTGCCATGTAAAAAAGCTAACGTTTAAGCTCCTTGCTCAGAACATATGAAAGCTGGTGGTTCCTTTTAACATGAGTCTTCAATATTCCCAGGTAAGAAGTTTTAGGTTGTAGTTATTATAGGACTATTTCTCTCTATACCATTTGTATTTCATATACCTTTGACTATTGGATGTTCTTATAGGCACTTTAGTATTGCCAGCCTAATCTCGGGAGCTGATAGGCTTGAAGTCAAACAGAGCAATGCTTGAAGCACATCGAAGAGCTGCTGGCAAATGCAGGAAAGTGCTGTTTGAATGAAAGCTTACGAGCCTGCAGCAACCTACCACCGCTTAGTCAGACTGCTCTATCAAATCATAGACTTAATTATAATATAACACACAGAAATACGAGCCTTAGGTCATTAATATGGTCAAATCCGGAAACTATAATTTCAAAAACAAAAAGTTTATTATTTCAGTGAAATACAGAACCGTTCTGTATTTTATCTAACGGGTGGCATCCCTAAATCTAAACATTGCACAACCTTCAATTGTATGTCATAATTATGTACAATTCTGGAAAATTAATTACGGTCTTTGTTAGGAATAAATGGTCTTCACACAGTTCGCAACGAGCCAGGCGGCCCAAACTGCTGCATATACCCTGACTCTGCTTGCACAGAACACAAGAAAAGTGACACAATTTCCCTAGTTAAAAGAAATTCATGTTAGCAGGCAATATTAACTAAATATGCAGGTTTAAAATATATACTTGTGTACTGATTTTAAGAAAGGCATTGATGTTTATGGTTAGGTACACATTGGTGCAACGACAGTGTTTTTTTCGCGAATGCGCTTGTTAAATCGGCCATTTGGAACAGTAGGCTGTGATTCAATGATAAATTAACAGGCACTGCATCAATTATATGCAGCGCAGGACAAGCTAGATGAACTAGTAATAACAGTAATATAATAATAGTTAACTAGTGATTATGTTAAGATTGATTGTTTTTTATAAGATACATTTAATGCTAGCTAGCACCTAGCCTTGGCTCCTTGCTGCACTCGCGTAACAGGTAGTCAGCCTGCAACACAGTCTCCTCGTGGAGTGCAATGTAATCAGCCATAATCGGTGTCCAAAAATGCTGACTACCGATTGTTATGAAAACTTGATATCGGCCATTCCGATTAATCGGTCGACCTCCAATACGTATGCTATGACGCTGGTAAAGTTGTCTCACACACCTACAATCCTGGTCATAAAAAAAGCTAGCTAGCTCATGGATGCAAACAATGTTCTTCTCCAAAAACATAGCAAAACGACATCATCTGTTTCAGTGACTATAAGACAGTTCTTATTTAATTAATGGTGGTCAAACCCATCTATTGTGAAGCTAGCCACAAGTGGACTTTGCGGATAGCCTTCAAAATAAAATGGCATAATTCTACTATTGGTATTCATTTGCATCACTGTCAATGACATACTTTTATTTTGAAGGATAAATGCAAATTCCACTATTGTGCATAATCCTTATTGTGGCTAGCAGATGAAGCTAGCTGGCTGCTTATAACGTTAGCTTTGGGCAACAGGTTTAATTAGCTGGCTAGCTATTCATTCATAAACTGAAGTTCAATTTTTAATAGGTGAACAACAAGTGGCAACCTAGCTAATACTAATTGAGTATATGTAAACTTCTGACCCACTGGGAATGTGATGAAAGAAATAAAAGCTGAAATAAATCACTCAACTATTATTCTGACATTTCACATTCTTAAAATAAAGTGGTGAACCTAACTGACCAAAGACAGGGAATTTTTACTAGGATTAAAATGTCAGGAATTGTGAAAACCTGAGTTGAAATGTATTTGGCTAAGGTGTATGTAAACTTCCGACTTCAACTGTATGCACGGTAGCTTTGACATCGGTTTTTAACATCGGCGTTAAACGAGACATCGGCATGATACCAATGTTTACATTTTTAGCTAATATCGGCCGATTCTGATATGTTAACCGATATATTGTGCATCCCTAGTCAAAAGTAGTGCACTACATAGGGAATAGGGTGCCATAGGGCCCTGGCTTAAAGTAGTGCACTACATAGAGAATATGGTGCCATTTGGAAGGCACACAGACCCACCACCCAGAGATGCATCCATCTCCCAGACTAAACCACTAGTTCCTTCAAACAGACCTACAGCAAATCCTCCCCACACTAAAGGGAAAGGGGGATACCTAATCAGAACGCATTCAACTGAAATGTGTCGTCCGCATTTAACCTAATCTCTCTGAATCAGAGAGGTTGGGTTAAATGCTAGATCTGTGGTTGAAGACTTGTCTGGATTTTATCACATTGACATATTTTTATAAAAATTCACGTCTTAGTTATTACGCTATTGTTCTTATCTTTCTAACTATGGATGGAAATTGTTGAGCTAAGTGACAGCAGAAAAACAACACTTTTTTTTAGGATAAAAGCAATGACAGATGGGGACTGAACAGAGGCCAATGTTTCCTCTACTATAGCAAAGCCAAGTGTGTCACAAGGATGGCTATATTTATTTCTCTATTTCTGAAGCCCTGCAAATAGACCGTTGACAAACAGCACCCAGAATGGTGTACTTTTTAACTTTAGCCTCTAGTCTAACAGAAATGGTGTTTAAAACCACATCCATTCTAATGCCATTTGTTTTAATTGATTTAGTGAAACCAGACCCGATCGTCTCCAGTGCCACGATAAAACGGCATCATAGCCTAAAAATAGAGGGCACTTTCTCTCTTTTTAATCTCTCCTTTTGTTTACCTACTTACTGCTGTTGGCAAGACAACAGCGAAAGAAGGAAATCCATGTTTTACCTCTTTTGTAGACAAAATGAGAGATGAATAAGAGAGCACCATGTCAAACCAGACACTTTTGAAATCAATGCAGTTTTATCCTGGCACCCAATCGGATTTCACTAAATTAAGAAATCGGATGCACATGTACAACAGCGAGTAAACAAAGACAGATTGAAATAGTTTGTTTTGTCTAAAGGAATTATGTACAACAAACCAGGCATTTTCATTGGAGTTTTTTTTTAACAGATGCACTTGTACAACATTTTTTTACGGCACTCAGATCAGATGAACCCAAATGAGTTCAAATGAATGGTCAGGACTAAGGATGGACGTGTTCACCTATCTTCTGTTGTCACTGAAAGTTTATAGAGTAACAACTTTAAGTAACAGAAGACATGTTACCACGTCCATCCTTAGTCCTGACCATTCATTTGAACTCATTTGGTTTATCTAATCTGATCAGATTGAGTGTGGCACAACAACAACAAAAAATTGTACATGTGCATCTGATTCATCCGATTGAGTGCCAGGTTAAACCTACATTGATTACAAAGTATATGGTTTGACATAAAGTGCTTGCTTTTAAATCTCTGGTTTTGTTTACCCACTTACTGCTGTTGGCAAGACAACAGTGAATGACTTGAAACACATTCTTCATCTCTAAACCACAGTGAGGTACATGGGTAGAGATTTTTTTTTTATCAGCATGAGTAAACACAGCAGGTGATTACAATTAATATCATACAAGATATTTACTTCACATTGTATACTTGGCATGGCTTATAGTCCATGTTCTGACCTTAGAAAACACCACAACTGTAAATCATGTTTCATTCTATTAAATTGATTTAAAAACATGTATTAAATTATTCAGGCTGTGTTCTTCGAAACTTAAATAATCATGCAAATATTGCCAGCATTAGCATTAAACCCACATTCTAGTAGTCATGGCTGTAATTACTCACAGCATTGACATGGCAATCAATCAACATATTTGTTAGGTGCTACTTGTCCCCCAAATCAATTAATGACGTACATTGTGTTTTAATTCTTGACTTTATATCCAAGCAAATGTATAGGATATACTTGTACTTCTGCATGTTGGCAAACGCATTTTGATCAAATTAGGTGGCTAATGGGCAAAAACAAATTGCAAACCAGGAAGAAAAAAAAAGCTATAAAATTGACCTTCGTCCTTCCAAATCTCCAGTAACTAAACGACTCGACTTTCTGTCATCAAAGACGATCATGTTAAATCAGAGACTTCCAAACCCGGACACACTGATACACAATATCAACAATACTGTCAAATTAGGAACAATATAATACACATCTGCAACAGATAAGATGATAAATTAGTTAACTACTTACTTTCTGTACTTTCTCCATTCGTTTGCTGACAATTCCATACGTAGACAGCAGTCACCAAAAACACAAGGAAAGTCCGCAGACACATATTGACTCAACTCTAGTCAATATCCGACCGACAAAAAACACAGTAGACAGCAACTGTCCGGGGAAGAATCAGAGTCAACTCGATTAAAATTAGCTGGCAAGGTGTAGCTGTCGTTTTGGTTTGGTAGTTAAACCACAGGTAAACAAAAAATATATAAAAACGCTCATCCCGGAAAAATGGGCGGAGGGTCCAACGTGTTCACTACTAGCTAACTTAGCTAGTTAGCGAGCTAACTCACTGGTTAGCTTCAGCTAGTTAACTGCACAGGTCCGAGGGATATTCAAAATCGCCACAAACAAACGCAACCGTGAGAATCATTGTGGCTAAACAAAAGGTTAAAGTCTCACTTTGCAATAAATGGCATCGCATTGAGTCTTCTTTTCAAGTGTTTTTGATACAATCCGCAGCGTCTCTAGCGTCGCAGAGGAAAAGGGGGAGTAAACGTTAGCTAGCTGCTGGCTAACGGTACCGTTAGCTGAATGGGCAGGAGGCCACAAAGTTTGATGCGATTTGAAAGCTATCAACTTTCAATTGAATTACGCTTCCGGTAACACTCGCTATGGATGTATCTAGTTACTAAATAAATGTTATATTCCCGTGCATTGAAAGAACACCCAAAGAGCAGCTTGTAAAAGTGCAACACAGTCCTTGAATTCTGTAGCTTCGCTTTTTGACAACTTCAGGTTCATGCAAAGCAAGCGTGGCGTACAGCAACGAAACCCACGGGTCACTCACTACTCACGGCTGCGGTCTTTCACAAACATATCTTCTTGCATGAACGCAAAAATACTAACGATTACTATGTCGTTTACAACTTCAAGTAATATAAAACTAATCTGAACCGTGTATCGGGGGGTGGAATATCAAACCGCAAACTCGATTCCAGTCAACTGTCAGACTTCGCTGTTGCTCGTTCGTTAGTCAGTTGCTATTTTTCTTCATAATAAAAGGCTTAACCTCTGATGGATATCTCCTTCCAAAATGACCACACGGTTATTGCACAACGAGAACAGCAAAATATAATGTCGATATTTTACTCTACGATAGAGGTAGGCCTAAATGGTTCAGTCCCTTAGGATCCCCTTCTCTGTGCCTCTCCTTCGCCAGTAGTAAACATAACCTGTAAATGAGCCAGATGGGGCGAAGGGGAAATACGGACTGGAGTCTATTGGATTACGCAGTTAGACTGGAGATAGGCCTATTGTAACAATCTACACGACGTCTGTTAATAAGATATAAATACACTACATGGCCAAAAGTATGTGGACACCTGCTCGTCGAACATCTCATTCCAAATTATGGTCATTAATATGGAGATGGTCCCCCCCCCTTTGCTGCTATAACAGCCTCCACTCTTCTGGGAAGGCTTTCCACTAGATGTTGGAACATTGCTGATATAACAGCCTCCACTCTTCTGGGAAGGCTTTCCACTAGATGTTGGAACATTGCTGCTATAACAGCCTCCACTCTTCCGGGGAGGCTTTCCACTAGATGTTGGAACATTGCTGATATAACAGCCTCCACTCTTCTGGGAAGGCTTTCCACTAGATGTTGGAACATTGCTGCTATAACAGCCTCCACTCTTCTGGGGAGGCTTTCCACTAGATGTTGGAACATTGCTGCGGGGACTTACTTCCATTAATCTACAAGAGCATTTTGTGAGGTCGGGCACTGATGTTGGGCGATTGATTACGCCTGGCTCGCAGTCGGCGTTTCTAATCATCCCAAATGGGGTTGAGGTCAGGGCTCTGTGCAGGCCAGTCAAGTTCTTCCACTCCAATCTCGACAAACTATTTCTGCTTGGACCTAGCTTTGTGCACAGGGGCATTGTCATGCTTTCCCCAAACTAGTGCTACAAAGTTAGAAGCGCAGAATCGTCTAGAATGTCATTTTATGCTGTAGCGGATTTCCCTTCACTGGAACTAAGGTGCCAAACCTGAACCATAAAAAACAGCGCCAGACCATTATTCCTCCACCACCAAACTTTACAGTTGGCACTGTGCATTGGGGCAGGTAGCATTCTCCTGGCATCGACCAAACCCGGATTAGTCCGTCGGACTGCCAGATGGTGAAGCGTGATTCATCACTCCACAGAACGCGTTTCCACTGCTCCAGAGTCCAATGGCAGCGAGCTTAACACCACTCCAGCTGACATTTGGCATTGCGCATGGTGATCTTAGGTCTGTGTGCGGCTGCTCGGCTATGGAGACCCATTTCATGAAGCTCCTCACGAACAGTTCTTGTGCTGACATTGCTTCCAGAGGCAGTTTGGAACTTGGTAATGAGTGTTGCAATCGAGGACAGACGATGTTTACGCACTGAGCGCTTCAGCAGTTGGCGGTCCCGTTCTGTGAACTTGTGTGGCCTACCTCTTCTCGGCTGAGCCGTTGCTGCTTTCCACTTCACAATAACAGCACTTACAGTTGACCGGTGCAGCTCTAGCAGGGCAGAAATTTGACGAACAAACTTGTTAGAAAGGTGGCATCCTATGACAGTGCCACGTTGAAAGTCACTGAGCTTTTCAGTAAAGCCATTCTACCGACAATGTTTGTCTATGGAGATTGCATGGCTGTGTGCTAGATTTTGTACACCTGTCAGCAACGGTGTGGCTGAAATAGTCAAATCCACTCATTTGAAGGGGTGTCCACCTACTTTTGGCCATGGAGTGTACAAAACAGCGTGAATAAATTGCGTGTTAAATTAATAATGCGTGGAAATAATAAACCTGCTTGTCTTTCAAGTATGGTCAGGAGGAGAAAAAATTGCATCTCCACTTGTTGATTACATTTGAATTCTTCCCCTTCTTCCTTAGCTCTGATCAACAGACTCGTAGCAGCGATGAGACAAGATAGTAGCTACTAAACAATTGGATACCATGAAATTGAGGAGAAAACGGGGTAAAATTTAAAAAATAAATAATAAAAATAATAAATAAAACAGACTCGTAGCCAACCAGACTCCAGCCAACCACACTCCAGCCAACCAGAATCCAACCAACCAGGCTACAGCCAACTAGACTCCAGCCAACCAGACTCCAGCCAACCAGACTCCAGCCAACCACACTCCAACCAACCAGACTTCAGCCAACCAGACTCCAACCAACCAGACTCCAACCAACCAGACTCCAGCCAACCACACTCCAACCAACCAGACTCCAGCCAACCAGACTCCAGCCAACCAGACTCCAACCAACCTGCTCATGCAGTTATAAGACATGTTGAGGAAGTAGATGGGGCATTATGCTACTGGATGTTTTGTCTCTGTCAATATCAACGTGATCATGGTCTGGTTTCCAAATATTGTCTATTCCCTTTATAGGGCACTACTTTTGAAAAGAGTCCCTTCTCAGTCCCATGTATTTGAATATGTCCCAAATTGCACCCTATTCCCAATATAGTGCACTTATTTTGACCAGAACCCTATGAGCCCTGGTCTAAAGTAGTACACTATATAGGGAATAGGGTGCCATTTGGGATGTAAACCAATGTAGCCTTCTAGACCCCAAAAAAATCCAGGGACACTCTCAAGCAGTATCTAAAATATTATCTTTGTTTAAACACATAGGCATCACATTGTCCAGCAGCATCGTTATCTCTCCTCTGTCCTTGGCAGCCTTCATAGGAAGAACAGCTGCACTGACACCCCTTATACTCAGATAGAGCATACCCTCCTGCCTATGTCAATGCTATCCTCTTTGGATGGACTATCACTAAGATATATGTGTATATCAAAATGTCTGCTTACACTTCCTTCTGTAATTGTTTCCCGTTTTAACTTTCTGCAATTCATTTGTGCTGTTTGTATTGTTGATGATGTGTGTCCCAAATTCTCTACATTGTGCACTATGGGCTCTGGGTCCTGGTCAAAAGTAGTGAACTATGAAGGTAATAGGATGCCATTTGAGGTGTCCTTCACTGTCTCGTGTGCCAGACTCAAAGGGATGAACTGAAGGGGTCTCTTCCTACACAGCCTGTAGAGAGACACGATTGAAGAGGTGGGAGGATGTGCTCATCCCAAATGGCACACTATTTGCTATATAGTGCACAAACTGCCCTATAGTGAGCCTTATGGGTTCTGGTCACCAGTAGTGCACTATAAGCGAATAGGGAGCCATTTGGGACTCAGAGGATATGTCATGTTTACTGTAGTTGGTTTCTCACGAGGCTGCCTGGGAAAACAGAATGTCCTCTGTGGAACTGGGGAGGACGTTCATGTGAGGAACAAACAGGCAGAGGAGCAGCAACACAGACAATGTTTGCAAACAGACAGGAACCCAGTCAAATGTCCAGCAGCATCAGACACCAACGTGATAAGAAACGATAGAAACTCTCCCCTCCCCTGCTGCCTGTAATTCTTTACCACAGCTCGCTGCTAGAGTGGAGAGGACAATGTGTTCTTCTCAGCCAACATGTCTGGTCAAATAAGGGTTCAATAAATAGACACTAATAGAATAACAATCCTTTTGTAGGATACTGGTGGTGTGCATGAGGACCACAGCCCTGCATCTAAAAATGGCACCCGATTCCCTATATAGTGCACCACTTTTGACGAGCGTCCTATAGGTTCTGGTCAAAAGTAGTACACTATATATAGGGAATAGGGTTACATTTGTAGGCTTTGATAGGGTGGAGATAATCTACTGTAATTCTGCTATAGTAGAAGCACCCTATTCATAAACATGTTGTAATCATAACTAACCACTGTGCTACCTGTGTCAAAGTTAATGGGTAATTCTTATAACTGATAAAAACAAACCAGAAGGAGGATTTGACTTCCGGTACTGGCAGCTTTCTGTCAGGGGATTGGCTGGACAATATCAGTTATTTTACCAGTGTAAAATCACTATCGGTTGACATCCTCTGTTGCCAGCAGGACAGGTACATTTCTGGACAGAAAGGAACCTCTTCTGTCACTAATTAAGCGAAAATAGCCCTTGATCTCAACGGAATTCAAATACACACACGCAAGCACAAATAGACCAAGCTCTGAGAAGCTGAATCTGTTGTTGTGTTGACTAGAAGCTGCTATAGCTAATCCATAGCTGTGCCAACAGTGAATGTTTTCCTCCTCAGAGCAATGTTGCAGCTCTTGGCTTTTCATTCAAGCACCATTGCGGCAATATTGAACACTAGCTTTATAATTATACAGTGTTTGTTATTGTATTAGACAGCCACATTCCTGTCTCTGAGATGTTATGTCTGGCAAACCTCCAGCACACCGGGAACCTGCTCCCTCAGACCACAGAGGATAGAGTTGAGTTGCCTCCTGTTCCCTTTGTAGTGCAGTACTTTTGATCAGTGCCCATAGGGTTCAATAGTGCAACAGTACTAGATTCTGGTCAAAAGTAGTGCACTGTGTAGGGAATACACTGAGTGTACAAAACATTAAGAACACCTGGTCTTTCCATGACAGACTGACCTGGTGAATCTGAGTGAAAGCCAAGATCCCTTATTGATGTCACCTGTTAAAGTTACTTTAATCAGTGTAAATGAAGGGGAGGAGACAGGTTAAAAAATGATTTTTAAGCCTTGAGACAATTGAGACATGGATTGTGTTTGTGTGCCATTCAGTTCACGATTGGGAAAGACGAAAGATTGAAGTGCCTTTGAACAGGGTATGTTAGTAGGTGCCAGGCACACCAGTTTGTGTCAAGATGAATTGAGGCTGTTCTGTTCTGAGTGCACAAAAGGGAAGAGTGTGGGGAGGGGGAGGGGGGGGGGGGGGGGAGGGGGTGCAGTGCGGGCAGATCATGGTTGCGCTCCAAATGGAACCCTATTACCTACATAGGGAACTACGTTTGACCAGGGCCCATAGGGGACTATATAGCGAATAGGTTGCCATTTGGGATGCACAGCATGTCAGAGAGGCCATCGCAGAGTACACTTATTCAACATCATGGAGTGAGATGAGAGGGTCAGGGAGGTGGGTCAATATAGCCTGGCTAACAAGATTCACCTGACTCACCAGGAGGGAGAGCTGTGACACCCTGGTCTGGACAGGAGGCTGTTGGAAATGCAGAAATGTGCTGAGCTTTGATTGGTTCTCTCAAATGTTTTTGAGAGGTAGAGAGAGAAAGAGGTAGAGAGAAATGTAGAGCGAGAGAGAGAGGTAGGGAGAGCGAGAGAGAGAGAGAGGTAGGGAGAGAGAGAGAGGTAGGGAGAGCGAGAGAGAGAGAGAGAGAGGTAGGGAGAGAGAGAGAGAGGTAGGGAGAGAGAGAGAGAGAGGTAGGGAGAGGTAGGGAGAGAGAGAGAGAGAGAGGTAGAGAGACAACGATGTGACCAGCAGCTTTGAGCCAATGAGCTGATTTCAGCACCTCACTAGTGTGGGAGCATCTGGCATAAGAAGAAGCTATACTGAAGCTAATAGAATCGTGATGCTACCTATTGGCACAAATTATAGCCCTATAAAGTCTGTCTGTGGGGATATTAAAGATGATGAAACTAGGCAGTTTTAGCTTTAATCACCCTGTCCTAAATTCCAGTCTTTTGTTCACTGTCTTACATTCAACGCAACATTTCCATCAACATTTAATTTTAACGTTACCTACATAAACACTCCATAACCATTGTGCACTACTATTACAGATGATAGGTTCAGTACACATCACTTCCTTTTATTTATTATTTTAAATAAATTCTCCCCAATTTCGTGATTTCGATCTTGTCTCATCACTGCAACTCCCCAACGGGCTCAGGAGAGGCGAAGGTCGAGTCATACGTCCTCCAAAACAAGACCCACCAAGCTTCTTAGCCCCCGAAGCCAGCCGCATCATGTGTCGGAGGAAACACTGTTCAACTGACGACCAAAGTCAGCCTTCAGGCGCCCGGCCCGCCACAAGGAGTCGCTAGAGCGCGATGAGCCAAGTAAAGCCCACCTGGCCAAACCCTCCCCTCACCCGGACGACACTGGGCCAATTGTCCACCGCCATATGGGACACCAGGTCACGGCCGGTTGTGACACAGCCTGGGATCAAACCTTAGACCTCTTAGGCCTCTGCGCCACTTGGGAGGCTACATCACTGCATTCTTTACCAGAAAGTGGGCTGGCCCTCTTTGAAATCACGTAGGTCTATTCATTCCTCGCTTTTTTTTATCTATAAAGCTCTCTTACAAAAACTTGCGCCATACCTAACATCATTAATAACCTTTAGATGTACAAATTACAAGCTCCCGAGTGGCACAGAGGTCTAAGGCACTGCATCTCAGTGCTAGAGGTGTCACTACAGTCACCCTGGTTCGAATCCAGGCTGTATCACAAGGGTGCTGCACAATTGGCCCAGCGTCGTCCGGGTTTGGCCGGTGTAGGCCGTCATTGTAAATAAGAATTTGTTCTTAATTGACTTGCCTGGTTAAATTAAAAATACCCGGTCTCAGGGATGGCAAACTCTGGAGACTCATTTGGTCTCCTCCGAATTATGTCAATCAGCTTTCAGTTTATGTTTTGCAAAATAAAAGGTAAAATAAATAAAACATATTAGCAACCCTTACATAACGCATTCATAAGCATTATACAATAATTTCATAACAACCACAATTTCCTTTTAAGAAATGAAGCTTAATTTAGCAATACGAGGTGACTGATAGAGTGATTGTGGTAATGCATGTTTTACCTCCTTGACAATGTATTTCAGGAACCTGTTCAGGAAATTGAAGCAGGACAGTATTTTGTGTCCAGATATATCTTGCTCTTAGTTCCCAGTCGAAGAGAACCATTTCCTTTCCCATCATTTGTTATGGAAATAAGAAGGAGAGAACAAATACATACCAAGTCTAGTCAATGACTTCATTGTAACTACAAATATGTTTTTATGCACAACACAAATACATGTTTTAAGGGTCAACCGAGGTTCTTACCGAGGTTTCTTTGACCAGAGCCCTATGGCTAAGTGGTGCACTACTTTTGACCAGAGCCCTATGGCTAAGTGGTGCACTACTTTTGACCAGAGCCCTATGGCTAAGTGGTGCACTACTTTTGACCAAAGCCCTATGGCTAAGTGGTGCACTACTTTTGACCAGAGCCCTATGGCTAAGTGGTGCACTACTTTTGACCAGAGCCCTATGGCTAAGTGGTGCACTACTTTTGACCAGAGCCCTATGGCTAAGTGGTGCACTACTTTTGACCAGAGCCCTATGGCTAAGTGGTGCACTACTTTTGACCAGAGCCCTATGGCTAAGTGGTGCACTACTTTTGACCAGAGCCCTATGGCTAAGTGGTGCACTACTTTTGACCAGAGCCCTATGGCTAAGTGGTGCACTACTTTTGACCAGAGCCCTATGGCTAAGTGGTGCACTACTTTTGACCAGAGCCCTATGGCTAAGTGGTGCACTACTTTTGACCAGAGCCCTATGGCTAAGTGGTGCACTACTTTTGACCAGAGCCCTATGGCTAAGTGGTGCACTACTTTTGACCAAAGCCCTATGGCTAAGTGGTGCACTACTTTTGACCAAAGCCCTATGGCTAAGTGGTGCACTACTTTTGACCAAAGCCCTATGGCTAAGTGGTGCACTACTTTTGACCAAAGCCCTATGGCTAAGTGGTGCACTACTTTTGACCAAAGCCCTATGGTTAAGTGGTGCACTACATATGGAATAGGGTACCATTTGGGACTGACACATGTAGTCAGACTCAGAAGGCTGTTGTTGACAGAGGCTGTCTGACAACTAAAACAACAGGGTCAGGGTTCAGTCTGATAAGAGTCGTGTGAAGGCCTCTCTCTCTTTTATCATGTATAATAATATTTGTAGCTCAGCCTAGTTTTGTCATCCTGCCAAGTCCACAGTGCCATGAAGTGCATGTCTTGGAGAAGAAAGATATGCAGGGAAGGGGAAGGAAAGGGGGGGGGGGGGGGGGGGGGGGGGGGGGGGCGACCTTCATGGCGGGTTCTGTCCAACCTTCACAGTTCCCAACCTTTCCCTGACAGAACAAAGTCAGCAGGCATGTCTCCCAGAGGTCCTTCTGCTCTCCTGGTTGCATCCCAAATGGAATTCTATGCCTTACACACAGTAGTGCACTACAGGGCCCTGGTCAAATGTAGGGGACAATGTAGGGAATAGGGTGCCATTTGGGACTCAGGCTTTGTCCAAGCGGCAGTGCGGTGGGTGGGACACACCCATCCCAGTGTTAATGGTCAACCCAATCAAGCTGGCCGGCGGGAGGGAAGGGCGCAGCCAGTCTGGAGGTCTAGGTATAGAACAAGGGAACAGCAGAGGGGACAGACAGAGACCCTTTCACACCAAGCTGCCGGACAGAAACAACAATAAAGTTCACAGAGTGATTCATACGAGGACTCCGCCAGGGCGCCACTGCGTTCCGCACTGCCCCGTCAGGAAGAGGTAATGCCCTCCATCCTCTCTACCCTCTGTCTGAGTATGACGTGCTCTTCCACCTGGCCGGCTTCCCCTCTGGACCGTCCGGAAGAAAGATGGCTTCCTGCTGCCCTTTTCTAGCGTTCCTCCTTCTGGACTGATGGATGCTGGGGCTTTGAGGGGATAATGGACATACTCATTTACTATGGAATTATCTGACTGTGTGTGTGTGTGTGTCCGGTGTGTGTGTGTGTGTGTGTGTGTGTGTGTCCGGTGTGTGTGTGTGTCCAGTGAGTGTGTGTCCGGTGTATGTGTGTCCCCGGTGTGTGTGTGTGTCCAGTGAGTGTGTGTCCAGTGAGTGTGTGTCCGGTGTGTGTGTGTCCAGTGTGTGTGTGTGTCCAGTGAGTGTGTGTCCAGTGTGTGTGTGTCCAGTGTGTGTGTGTGTGTCCAGTGAGTGTGTGTCCGGTGTGTGTGTGCCCGGTGAGTGTGTGTGTCCGTGTGTGTGTCCGGTGTGTGTGTGTCCGGTGTGTGTGTGTGTGTCCGGTGTGTGTGTGTGCCCGGTGAGTGTGTGTGTCCGGTGTGTGTGTCCGGTGTGTGTGTCCCCGGTGTGTGTGTGTCCAGTGTGTGTGTGTCAGGTGTGTGTGTGTCCGGTGTGTGTGTGTCCGGTGTGTGTGTATCTGGTGTGTGTGTGTCCGGTGCGTGTGTGTGTGTGTGTGTGTCCGGTGTGTGTGTGTATCTGGTGTGTGTGTGTCTGGTGTGTGTGTGTCCGGTGTGTGGATCCGAGCCAAGCATTCTTCCAGTCTCGGGCACCTTAATCTGGAGCTGGAAGCTAAATCTGCTCTGACAGTGTCTCTGCATCACAATACATTCCAGCAGGTCTCCTCAGTCACATGGATTATTTCATCCTGACACAGAGGGACAAATAATGCTCGTTATTTTTTATTTTTTTTTACAGGCACTTTATTTGCACGTTAGAAATATATCCTTTTTCATTTGCGCCTTAGAAGTATAAACACTTCTTTAAAGATGCACATGTTAAAACATGTTAGTCTCTTAACCTTGCCAGACAATCATCAGTTCCATTGTAACAGAGAGTTGCGTGACCGAGAGTTCAGGGCAAACGGAGAACTCTGCTGATGTGTTGATTTGCGATATCGGGATCGACGGACAACATCTGTACCCAATGTCATTAAATTCACAATTTATTCATATTGAAAATCACATGGAAGAGATCCAGAATATAATATCTGGAGATTTTCCTTTGAAAGAATTTGAAGTAACTGTAAACTTTGACAACTGTCTGTGCTGTGCCAATGTCTTTCAGCTCACCAACCGTCCATCCATTCCGACGACTAATTAGATGATTTCAGACCTCATTGTGCTGATGAATCAATATCCTATCCAGATGCAGAAACAGACTCAGGTTACCTTCCAAATGGCACCCTGTTCCCTAGACAGCGCACCCATAGGGCTCTGATCAAACGTAGTGCACTACTTCCCATAGGGCTCTGATCAAACGTAGTGCACTACTACCCATAGGGCTCTGATCAAACGTAGTGCACTACTACCCATAGGGCTCTGATCAAACGTAGTGCACTACTACCCATAGGGCTCTGATCAAACGTAGTGCACTACTACCCATAGGGCTCTGATCAAACGTAGTGCACTACTACCCATAGGGCTCTGATCAAACGTAGTGCACTACTACCCATTGGGCTCTGATCAAACGTAGTGCACTACTACCCATAGGGCTCTGATCAAACGTAGTGCACTACTTCCCATAGGGCTCTGATCAAACGTAGTGCACTACTACCCATAGGGCTCTGATCAAACGTAGTGCACTACTACCCATAGGGCTCTGATCAAACGTAGTGCACTACTACCCATAGGGCTCTGATCAAACGTAGTGCACTACTACCCATAGGGCTCTGATCAAACGTAGTGCACTACTACCCATAGGGCTCTGATCAAACGTAGTGCACTACTACCCATAGGGCTCTGATCAAACGTAGTGCACTACTACCCATAGGGCTCTGATCAAACGTAGTGCACTACTTCCCATAGGGCTCTGATCAAACGTAGTGCACTACTACCCATAGGGCTCTGATCAAACGTAGTGCACTACTACCCATAGGGCTCTGATCAAACGTAGTGCACTACTACCCATAGGGCTCTGATCAAACGTAGTGCACTACTACCCATAGGGCTCTGATCAAACGTAGTGCACTACTACCCATTGGGCTCTGATCAAACGTAGTGCACTACTACCCATAGGGCTCTGATCAAACGTAGTGCACTACTTCCCATAGGGCTCTGATCAAACGTAGTGCACTACTACCCATAGGGCTCTGATCAAACGTAGTGCACTACTACCCATAGGGCTCTGATCAAACGTAGTGCACTACTACCCATAGGGCTCTGATCAAACGTAGTGCACTACTACCCATAGGGCTCTGATCAAACGTAGTGCACTACTACCCATAGGGCTCTGATCAAACGTAGTGCACTACTACCCATAGGGCTCTGATCAAACGTAGTGCACTACTACCCATAGGGCTCTGATCAAACGTAGTGCACTACTTCCCATAGGGCTCTGATCAAACGTAGTGCACTACTACCCATAGGGCTCTGATCAAACGTAGTGCACTACTACCCATAGGGCTCTGATCAAACGTAGTGCACTACTACCCATAGGGCTCTGATCAAACGTAGTGCACTACTACCCATAGGGCTCTGATCAAACGTAGTGCACTACTACCCATAGGGCTCTGATCAAACGTAGTGCACTACTTCCCATAGGGCTCTGATCAAACGTAGTGCACTACTACCCATAGGGCTCTGATCAAACGTAGTGCACTACTACCCATAGGGCTCTGATCAAACGTAGTGCACTACTACCCATAGGGCTCTGATCAAACGTAGTGCACTACTACCCATAGGGCTCTGATCAAACGTAGTGCACTACTTCCCATAGGGCTCTGATCAAACGTAGTGCACTACTACCCATAGGGCTCTGATCAAACGTAGCGCACTACTACCCATTGGGCTCTGATCAAACGTAGTGCACTACTTCCCATAGGGCTCTGATCAAACGTAGTGCACTACTACCCATTGGGCTCTGATCAAACGTAGTGCACTACTTCCCATAGGGCTCTGATCAAACGTAGTGCACTACTACCCATAGGGCTCTGATCAAACGTAGTGCACTACTACCCATAGGGCTCTGATCAAACGTAGTGCACTATGATGGGAATAGGGTGCCGTTTGGGATGATGCAACCTCAGTCCATCTTCATAGAGTATGAAGGACTAAATGAGGCCAATGACAGGATTAAGGCTAAGACTATTACTAGTATCCATCTCAGAGACTCCCTTCAAGTCTATGTTACTGCCACATACCTAAACCTGCTGCTGTAGATAGCAGACAGTCCTATCAGGCTGCCGTGCCTACGTCGGCATTGCATACTGATATGCTAGGTGTGTGTGTGTGTGTGGACATACCACCCCAGACACCCTGGTATACCAGAAGAGAATAATCCTCAACATGTAGAGGATAAAATGCCAGTCAGAGATCCTGGTCACCTCAGGTGTGACAAACTCTAAACCCAGATTGTCCCTCCTCAACAACCCCATGGAGGCTTGGGTTTGTTTCATCAACTGTCATTTTCAGTAAACCACTTAGTACTGTAGTAAACGGTAAAAGTGTCTGATGTGTGTTTTTGCATTTAGTTGTACTATTTCCCCTCATGCTATTTAATCATTTTATTGATATACCACACCTGTCAGGTGGATGGATTATCTTGGGAAAGGAGAAATGCTCACTAACAGGCATGTAAACATATTTGTGCACAAAATTAGAGCGAAATAAGCTTTTTGTGCTTATGAAACATTTCTGGGATCTTTTATTTTAGTTCATGAAACATGGGACCGACCCACACTTCACATGTTAGGTTTATATTTTTGTTCAGTGTACATATTATCCATGGCATTTTGAATGCACAGTGATACCGTGACGAGATCCTGAGGCCTATTGTCATACCATTCATCCACCGTCATCACCTCATGTTTCAGCGTGATAATGCAGGGCCCCATGTCGCAAGGATCGGTACACAATTCCTGGAGGCTGAAAATGTCCCAGTTCTTCCATGGCCTGCATACTCACCAGACATGTCACCCATTGAGCCCGCTCGACTTGTATGACAGCGTGTTCCAGTTCCCGCCAATATCCAGCAACTTCGCACCGCCATTGAAGATGAGTGGGACAACATTCGACAATCTACAGCCTGATCAACTCTATGTGAAGGAGATGTGTCGCGCTGCATGAGGCAAATGGTGGTCAACACCAGACTGGTTTTCTGATCCACGCCCATATTTTTATTTTTTTAATGGTACTGTATCTGTGACCAACAGATGCATACCTGTATTCTCAGTCACGTGAAATCCATAAATTAGGACCAAATGTATTTATTACAATTGACTGATTTCCTTATATGAACTGTAACAGTGAAATCGTTGACATTGTTGCATGTTGTGTTTATGTTTTTGTTCAGTATAGTAAGACAAAAATAATGGGGCTCCAAAAAATGTCCAGTTTCCATCTAGACACCGTTGCCTTTGAGCACAAAGAACGATACCTACGTTGGGTCAAAACATCAGCACCACAGAAACCTTCCACAAAGCTGTGAACAATCTGAGAGACAAGGCAAGAAGTTTCTTCTACACCATCAAAAGGAACGTAACATTTGACATCCCAATTAGGATCTGGCTAAAAAATACTTAAAATCAGTTAAATAACCAATTGCCACTATGGTTGTGAGGTCTGGGGTCCACTCACCAACCAAGAATTCACAAAATGGGACAAACACCAAATTAAGACTCATTTATGTAGAACTCTGCAAAAACATCCCGTGGTACAATGTAAAACTCTACAATGTAAAACTCTACAATGTAAAACTCTACAATGCATTCAAAGTAGAATTAGGGTGATACACGCTAATGATCAAAATCCAGAAAAGAGACGTTAAATTCTACAGCCACCAAAAAGGAAGCGACTCCCAAACATTCCATAATAAAGCCATCACCTATAGACAGATGAACCTGGAGAGGAGTCCCCTTCACCAGCTGGTACTGAGGCTCTGTTTACAAACACAAACAGACCCCACAGAGCCCCAGGACAGTAATACAATTAGACCCAGCCAAATCATGAGAAAGCAAGAAAATTGTTGTGATTTGAGCACCCACTGTGTGATATATATATATATATATATATATATATATATATATATATATATATATATATATATATATATATATATATATATACACATACACACAGTTCAAGTTGGAAGTTCACTTAGGTTTGAGTCATTAAAACTCGTTTTTCAACCACTCCACAAATTTCTTGTTAACAAACTAAAGTTTTGTCAAGTCGGTTAGGACATCTACTTTGTGCATGACACAAGTCATTTTTCGAACAATTGTTTACAGACCGATTATTTCACTTATGTTGACTTCAAACAGCTTGGAAAATTCCAGAAAATGGTCCTTTGCTGTTGTTCTGGCTGATAGGCTAATTAACATAATTTGAGTCAATTGGAGGTGTCATGCGTCATGCGTCCTCCGATACACAACCCAACCAAGCCGCACTGCGCACATCCACCCCGGAAGCCAGCCGCACCAATGCGCGATGAGACAAGGACACCCCTACCGACCAAGCCCTCCCTAACCCGGGCGACGCTAGGCCCACGGACCTCCCGGTCGCGGCCGGTTACGACAGAGCCTGGGCGCGAACCCAGCGACTCTGATGGCACAGCCCTTAACCACTGCGCCACCCGGGAGGCCCCCTGTGGATGTTTTTCAAGGCTTACCTTCAAACTCAGTGCCTCTTTGCTTGACATCATGGGAAAATCAAAAGAAATCAGACAAGACGTCAGAAAAAAAAATTGTAGACCTCCACAAGTCTGGTTCATCCATGGGAGCAATTTCCAAATGCCTGAAGGTACCACGTTCATCTGTACAAACAATAGTAAGCAAGTATAAACACCATGGGACCACGCAGCCGTCATACCACTCAGGAAGGAGACACGTTCTGTCTCCTAGAGATGAACGTACTTTGGTGCAAAAAGTCCAAATCAATCCCAGAACAACAGCAAAGGACCTTGTGAAGATGCTGGAGGAAACAGGTACAAAAGTATCTATATACACAGTAAAACGAGTTCTATAACGACATAACCTGAAAGGCCATTCAGCAAGGAAGAAGCAACTGCTCCAAAACCGCCATAAAAAAAAAGACAGACTACGGTTAGCAACTGCACTTACTTTTTTGGAGAAATATCCTCTGGTCTGATGAAACAAAAATAGAACTGTTTGGCCATAATGACCATCGTTATGTTTGGAGGAAAAAGGGGGAGGCTTGCAAGCTGAAGAACACCATCCCAACTGTGAAGCACGGGGGTGTCAGCATCATGTTGTGGGGGTGCTTTGCTGCAGAAGGGACTGGTGCACTTCACAAAATAAATGGCACCATGAGGGAGGAAAATTATGTGGATTTATTGAAGCAACAAGACACCAGTCAGGAGGTTAAAGCTTGGCCGCAAATGGGTCTTCCAAATGGACAATGACCCCAAGCATACTTCCAAAGTTGTGGCAAAATGGCTTAAGGACAACAAAGTCAAGGTATTGGAGTGGCCATCACAAAGCCCTGACCTCAAACCCATAGAATCCATTCTTAAAATAAAAGTGGTGATCCTAACTGACCTAAAACAGGGAATGTTTACTAGGATTAAATGTCAGGAATTGTTAAAAACTGAGTTTAAATGTATTTGGCTAAGGTGTATGTAAACTTCCGACTTCAGCTGCATATATATACACACACACACACACACACACACACACACACACACATACTACTAGTCAAAGTTTTGGACACACCTATCCATTCAAGTTTTTCTTTTTACTATTTTCTACATTGTAGACATCAAAACTATGAAATAACACATATGGAATCATGTAGTAACCAAAAAAAGTGTTAAACAAATCAAAATATATTTTCTATTTGAGAATCTTCAAAGTAGCCACCCTTTGCCTTGATGACAGCTTTAAACACGCTTGGTATTCTCTCAACCAGCTTCACAAGGTAGTCACCTGGAATACATTTAAATTTCAACAGGCGTGCCTTCTTAAAAATTTTATTTGTGGAATTTCTTTCCTTCTTAATGCATTTGAGCCAATCAGTTGCGTTGTGACAAGGTAGGTATACATATACGGTTCCTTCGGAAACTATTCAGACCCCTTCACTTTTTCCACATATTGTTGTTACAGCCTTATACTAAAATGTATCAAATAGTTTTTTTCCCTCAATCTACACACAAAGTAAAAACAGGTTGAATTTTTGCAAATGTATTAAAAATTAAAAAATTAAATATCACATTTACTTTATTATTCAGACCTTTTACTCAGTTGGTGTTAAAGACCCTTTGGTAGCGATTACAGCCTTTGAGTCTTCTTGGGTATGATGCTACAAACTTAGCACACCTGTATTTGGGGAGTTTCTCCCATTCTTCTCTGCAGATCCTCTCAAGCCCTGTCGGGATGGATGGGGAGCGTTGCTGCACAGTTATTTTCAGGTCTTTCCAGAGATGTTTGATCGGGTTCAAGTCAGGGCTCTGGCTGGGCCACTCAAGGACATTTAGAGACTTATCCCGAAGCCATTCCTGCATTGTCAATGGCTGTGTGCTTAGGGTCATTGTCCTGAGGGAAGGTTAACCTTAGGACCTCAGACTGGGGCTGAGTGCTCTGGAGCAGGTTTCATCAAGGATCACTCTGTACTTTGCTCTGTTCATCTTTGCCACAATCCTGACTAGTCTCCCAGTCCCTGCCGCTGAAAAACATCCCCACAGCATGATGCTGCCGTCAACATGCTTCACCGTAGGGATGGTGCCAGGTTTCCTCCAGGGGTGACGCTTGGTATTCAGGCCGAAGAGTTCAATCTTGGTTTTCATCAGATGAGAGAATCTTGTTTTTCATGGTCTGGGAATCTTCAGGTGCTTTTTGGCAAACTCCAAGCAGGCTGTCATGTGCCTTTTACTGAGGAGTGGCTTCTATCTGGCCACTCTACCATAAAGGCCTGATTGGTGGAGTTCTGCAGAGATGGTTGCCCATCTGGAAGGTTCTCCCATCTCCACAGAGGAACTCTCAAGCTCGGTCAGTGACCATTGGGTTCTTGGTCACCTCCCTGACTAAGGCCCATCTCCCCCGATTGATCAGTTTGGCCGGGCAGCCAGCTCTAGGAAGAGTCTTGGTGGTTCCAAACTTCCTCCATTTAAGATTGATGGAGGACACTGTGTTCTTGAAGATCTTCAATGCTGCAGAAATGTTTTGGTACCCTTCCCCAGATCTGAGCTCTACGAACAATTCCTTTGACCTCATGGCTTGGTTTCTGCTCTGACATGCACTGTCAACTGTGGGAGCTTATATAGATAGGTGTGTGCCTTTCCAAATCATGTCCAATCAATTGAATTTACCACAGGTAGACTACAATCAAGTTGTCGAATCATCTCAAGGATGATCAATGGAAACAGGATGCACTGGAGCTCAATTTCAAGTCTCATAGCAACGGGTCTGAATACATATGTAAATAAAGTATTTATGTTTTTATTTTTAATACATTTGCAAATCGCTTTGTCATTATGGGGTATTGTGTGTAGATTGCTGATATATATATTTTTTACTCCATTTTCTTGAATAAGGCTGTAACGCAACAAAATGTGGAAAAAGTCAAGGGGTCTGAATACTTTCTGAATGCACTGTTTATTTGTATGTATGTAGATGCACAAAGGAAGAGAAGTTTAGTCCTAGCGAGAGAGAGAGAAACATGGAGACATGCGGGCGGCATGGTTCGACACTGACATGCATTTCTTTATCCTTGCCCGATAGGCTACTGCGTACAGATATAGGCATCTGGGATGCTAATTCATAAATTTTTCTATCGTAATATTTTGTATAAGGATTATATTGTCAGATTATAGGAGTAACTCTGGTAAACCTAAAACATGCTTCCTCAACTCAAGTTAAACCCCCACCCCGCGGTTATGCCTGACCACTGTGACTGACCCCAAATTAAGAAAAACTTTGACTATGTACAGACTCGGTGACCATAGCCTGTCGAGGGAAGACAAGGCTGTGCGCCCACTGCCCACAAAATGAGGTGGAAACTGAGCTGCACTTCCTAACCTCCTGGCAAAATGTGACACTATTACAGACACATATTTCTGTTTATTTATTTCCCCTTTCATACTTAAACTAATTGCACATTGTTACAACACTAGACAATATAACATTTGAAACTGTTCTTATTGTTATTTCATTTTTGTTGATTCTCTCTCCCTCTCATAGACTCAATGAGAGAATGTTAGAGGTTAGTTTCCCCACCTCACACTGCTGCCACCTTGTGGCTCAACGACTTGTTTATTACTAATACAGGACAGGACAGTACATGACAGGAGAGGATAGGGCAGGACAGGGGAATTCTGATTCATGTTATTCATGCAGCTACAAAATGTATTTAAAATTGGGACTGGTGAACTGCATGGCACAGTTTGTTCTTCCAATGTTCAGCCGTCGTCTAGAGACTGGGTGAGCGTGCACACTCCCAAGTTCTCTCTGGTCAGGTCACATGACACACCGTCATGAAAAGTTGTTTTAAGTAGATTGTATGTGGTGTATAGGATGTGATGGTGGGGGGGGGGTAGGCAGACCCGTTTATCAACTGCAGCCCCTCATGACGAGTTGAGATTTTTTGTGGCTCCTACCCGCATCATAGTTGCCCACCCCTGATGTAGACTATACCCTCACTCTATCTGCGAGCTGTTGGCTAGAGCTCACAGGCATATGCCAGTACCAGAGTGGGCACACTTACTATGTAACGCAACATTTGTTGTGACATTACCAGCAGTGGAGTTTAAAATGCGACGGAAACCCATTTAACTTGTCGTTCATTCGGCACACTGGAATTAAAATCGCAAAAGTCATTTTTATATGCACTGTGTCATCACACATAGCCTTTTATCCGCAATAAGTCAATTTGACGGAAACATCCTCTGGTGGGAAAACCGGCATATTGTTTTACTGCGGATTTTTGAATATTCGCATGAAAATCAGTGGCCAATTGGAAGGAAAGCTAGCTACAAGACTAAACTTTCATACTAACCGCTTAGATGAAAAGGGCTCCATCAGTGGTTTCTGAATAACCTCGTATGGGAGGGAGGTGCTTTGAAAACAAGAAACATCCTCACATGACTACCATAGTAAGATCATTTAACACTAATGAAGAACAGAATGTTCTGTGTTTGTTCTGTCCTCTGATGCCTGGGTGGTGTTCAGTGGGCATGACATGAAATAAAGCCTGAAACGGAATACAGGAGGTACTATCTTAGTTCAATAATATATTTTTTCCATTGCAAAAACTTTTGCTACGATGTGCACTAATAAACACGACCACGTTTCCAGTACATGTTTTTTTTTTTTTTTTACATGTAGTTTACTGTATGTGGCAAAAGACAAAGTCAAAACTCAATGTACAATAAATCTTTAATAAATACTTTGCCATTAGATTCCCATGTTTACATGCTATTATGATAATCATCCTCCACCGGTCCAGTCACAGAGGGGAGGGGAGGGGCCACATCGGACTACAAAACAGGAGCGACCCACAGAACCACGGTCAGTATGAGAAATATATACAGAACAAAAATGTTTGCAATGTGTAAAAGGGTTGGTCCCATGTTTCATGAGCTGAAATAAAAGATCCCAGAAATGTTCCATATGCACAAAAAAAAAAACGAATTTCTCTCAAATGTGTTTACATCCCTGTTAGTGAGCATTTCTCCTTTGCCAAGATAATCCATCCACCTGACAGGTGTGGCATATCAAGAATATGATTAAACAGCACGATCTTTACACAGGTGCACCTTGTGCTGGGGGACAATAAAAGGCCACTCTAAAATGTGCAAATTTTTTTGTCGTCACACAACACAAGCATCAGATGTCTCAAGTTGAGGGAGAATGCAATTGGCATGCTGACTGCAGGAATGTCCACCAGAGCTGAATGTTAATTTGTCTAATGCTCTGATGAAGGCCTCGAGGCTGATACGTGAAGCTCAACAAAGAGTAGTGATACTAGCGAGAACAGTGTGTGGGTTTCTTCTTTTTTTCCTCATGATTTCTCTACCATAAGCCGGCTCCAACTGGCCTCACAAAATGCAGGCCACATATGTCAACGTTGTGAACAGAGTGTCCCATGGTGGTGGTGGTGGGGTTATGGCATAAGCAGGCATAAACTACAGACAACGAACACAATTGGATTTTTAATCGATGGCAATTTGAACGCACAGAGAGATACCGTGAGGAGGTCCTGAGGGCCATTGTTCAAGCCATTCATCCACCTCATGTTTCAGCGTGATAAAGGTATCTGTGACCAACAGATGCATATCTGTATTCTCAGTCATTTGAAATTCATAGATTAGGGCATAATTTATTTCAATTGAGTGAGTTCCTTAAATGATCTGCAACTCAGTAAAATCTATGAAACTGTTGCAAGTTGCGTTTATATTTTTGTTCAGTATAGTTGCGCCACACGACTGTAGCAATCAGACCAGTAGGATCCCATCTCCGTTTAACATACACTGAGTGTACAAAACATTAGGAACACCTGCTCTTTCCTTGACAGAGGGACCAGGTGAAAGCTATGCTCCCTTATTGATGTCACTTCTTATATTCACTGCAATCAGTGTAGATGAAGGGGAGGAAAAAGGTTAAAGAAGGATTTTTAAGCCTCGAGATCATTGAGACATGCATTGTGTATGTGTGCCATTCAGGGGGTGAATGGGCAAGACCAAATATTTAAGCGTCTTAGAACAGGGTATGGTAGTAGGTACCAGGCGCACGGGTTTGTGTCAAGAACTGCAACACTGCTGTTAAAAAAAAAAAAAACTCAGTCTCCCGTGTGTATCAGAATGGTCCAACACCCAAAGGACATCCAGCCAACTTGACAACTGTGGAAAGCATTAGAGTCAACATGGGTCAGTATCCCTGTGAAACACTCAACACCTTGTAGAGTCCATGCCCTGACCAAATGAGGCTGTTCTGAGGGCAAAAGGAGGTCCAACTCAATATGAGGAAGGTTTTCCTCAGGTTTTGTGCACACACGCGCGTTAAGTAAACAAATGTTTGTACATTGACTGAAATACATGTTTGAGCTGTAAATGGTGTTGTGGCTGGTACAGAATCAATTGTAATTATTAAGATAGGATCTTAGTCATTGGCTGTACTGTCCTTAAGTGTGTTTGTTGGTCCAATTCAATATGTTCTGGAGCATTGGCATATCTATTCCCTATGTTGTGTACTACTTTTGACCAGGGCCCATAAGGTGCCAGTCGGGACACACAGGTAGAGCAGAAGTTTAATGGCCTCACTGCTAACCCAGTTGAAATTACAAATAGTATGTTTGGTTGGCATAACAACAGGGATTGCTGAGAACATTCAATTATGCTAGTGATGTCATCTATTGATACAAATTCACCAAAATGAACAGCTTATTGTTAAATCGAACTGACCGTTGAGAAATTAAAAAGTATTTAAATGCAAAGCTGAAGATTCAATAAATCCCCAAAATGTTGAAGAAAACCACAAATAAAAACATTGGAACATCTAAGTGTTAAAAGCTCTTCAAAAATAGCACTTAAACTTTGCAACAACAAAAAAAAAAGTTTAAATAGTCAAACAAATTAACAAAAACAAACGTTGTGATCATGAAAAAGGAAACTGACATTTTATATCCCTCATGCACACGCACCCTCACACATAAGGATGGCTCTGCTGCAGGAAGACTGATACATGTTTGATAGTGTCTTGATGCTGTAGTGTTTGATAGTGTCTTGATGCCGTAGTGTTTGATAGTGTCTTGATGCTGTAGTGTTTGATAGTGTCTTGATGCTGTAGTGTTTGATAGTGTATTGATGCTGTAGTGTTTGATAGTGTCTTGATGCTGTAGTGTTTGATAGTGTCTTGATGCTGTAGTGTTTGATAGTGTCTTGATGCTGTAGTGTTTGATAGTGTCTTGACGCTGTAGTGTTTGATAGTGTCTTGATGCTGTATTGTTTGTCCTTCATGTTCTAATACTTTAATATTACCCCTTTGAGTTTTTTATTATTTTTAAATATTGGCACAAAACAGTTAATAATTTGACTAAATAGAAATTCTGAAAATGTCCAACATTTTGACATCAATCAGTTCTATTTGGTTATTTCAATGCACTTGAGGCTCATTTACAACAACAACAAATCTATTGTTTCAAAAGTACAACAGCAAAGATTTACAGTAGTATCTGCAACACCTTTGCAGTCAAAGACGGACAGACACGGGAGCTAAAACCACATTTGCAGCCTTGTCTAATGCCACACAATATTTAAACCTACTATCCTACCGCAGAACAAATGATATACATTTTTACTGAACGTAATATTACTACAGACCGTTTTATTAACTATATCAGTGCTCACATTGATAAACATTACAGATCAGGAAACTTATTCACCAAGTATCTTACAGTAGGAATGCTGATCTTGGCTCAGGATGTCCCCCGACCATATAAATCATATCCACTATGATCCAAAAGGCAACACTGATCCTAGATCAGCACTCAAGACACTTTGTGAATAAAGAACCAGAAACCGTCTATGGGAAAGTTGTTAACAGAACTAAAGTCATGCCAGTCTGTGTGTTAACTACAGTTGTTAACAGAACTAAAGTCATGCCAGTGTGTGTTAACTACAGTTGTTAACAGAACTAAAGTCATGCCAGTGTGTGTTAACTACAGTTGTTAACAGAACTAAAGTCATGCCAGTCTGTTTTAACTACAGTTGTTAACAGAACTAAAGTCATGCCAGTCTGTGTGTTAACTACGGTTGTGCCTAGACTCACATCGAAGAGGGTTGTGAGGAGTAGAATTAGAGAACAAGGCTCCAATAGCAGCGAAAGCAACAATTACAGACCCACCTCAGACAGTCAGACAACAGTCTTCATACAGGTTGTTGTAATATATTAATATGAAGACAAAGTCACTTCCAAGGCAACATTTCTCTGGAATAAAAACTTCAAACACAACTAGCCTTAAGTGTGTGATGAACACAGGAAACATATCCAACCCAAAAGGTCGTGTACTGTCTGCTAATCTAACGGAACAGACGACAGGAAGGTAAACATTGAAAAACTAAAAGTGGTTTACACACAACTCAGTTAAATGTGATATTCAATGGAATGGGAGGTTGGTCAGTCAAATGTTAGGGACTTGAACCTCTGGAAAAATCATTATTAAGGTTGATGTCTATTGTGCTGTCCCCATCTGGATGGGTAGTGGTTCTTAGATGGATCTTCAGAGGCTCTCCTCAAGTTCTACAGTGTTTGCCTCCCAAATTGCACCCTATTTCCCTTTATAGTGCACCAGAGGCTGGTCAAAGGTAGTGCACTATAAAGGGAATAGGGGCCATTTTGGAGGCATACAGTAACTTCTCTCCCTGCTTTGGACACACAGAGGAAGACCTGCTTTCTCATCTGCCATATTAAGACAATAAAATCAGTCACAACAGAAGTTTGGTAGCTTGTAAACTGGCCAGCAGAACTGTGTTGTTGACTCAATCTCTAAGGGAAAGAACAGTTGTTGTCAGAGTGGGTTGCTTGGCTACATTGGTTGCATCACAAACGGTACCCTATTCCCTAGTGGGCCCTGGTCAAAAGAAGTGCACTATATAGGGACTAGGGTGCCATTTTGGACAAATACATCACACAGAGCTTAGTAACAGTTCAGATAACCTTGGACCTTCACTCCAACCAGACCCTGCCCATGTGGGACAGATGAGTGTGCATAGTCCTCTGGCACGAACTCTACATCCCCACCTCCTTTATCCTCTTCCTGCTTGTCAAGACTCTCAGGGCAGAGATCAGCTCAACCAAGAGAGTCTCTCTCACTCACACACACACACAACTCAGCTGCTTCAGATAAACCACAGCCCACTAGGTATTCAGACACACACACATGCATCTTCCCTGCCCGAAGAAGAGGTCACTCATCTGGGTACATGTGTGAAAGTAATGGTTCACTTGTTTGGGCTCAGGGGGAGCAAGTGTGGAGTTTGTGCCCCCAGGCTGGTGTTATACACAGCTGCCATCCAGTAGCAGCTCCTTGCCCTCGGCCCCACTACTGGGAGGGCTGTGTGAGTGGCTCTGGGTCCCGTTGTTGTGTTTCTTGTAGCCTCCCGGCCGGACGCCCGGGCCACTGTGCTCTGGGATGAACAGGGCTACTAACAGAGACAGCAGTACGGAGCACGCCCCGAACAGGAAGGGAGGGCCAGGGATGATGGAACTCTGGAGGAAGAGAGAGAGGGGCAGAGAAACTGATGATTAATAGGGAGGGTCTCTGTAAAAAGGGGGATGTGTGTGTTTTAGCGAAGTGCCCAACAACAGTCCCTTCAGTCAGATGTACAGTAGGTAGGAGATTATGAATGGAGTGTCTGAAGGCTGAGACATCCATGTTCTTATAGGTGAGTGACGCCATGATATCAATACTGTCTGAATATATACTCCTATACCGTTGTCTCTCAGTCCTGTCCAATACACTCCTCCACGGGCTCACCTCGTCAGTGGGGTTGGCCGTGTGTGTGTGTCCACTATCCTCCATAGTCTCACCTCATCAGCAGGGTTGGCCATGTGTGTGTGTGTGTGTGTGTGTATGTGTGTGTCCTCTATCCTCCATAGTCTCACCTCATCAGCAGGGTTGGCCATGTTAGGTTTGGGTTCTTTGCCAGGGCTGTCTACAGCGTCCAGATCAGTCAGCTCCACATGGAACAGGTAGAATATAAAGCCATAGAAGGCCGGGCCGAGCCCGTTACACAGACCACGGATACCTGTTATCACCCCCTGGACGACACCTAGGAGACGGATACAAAGCCATTCAATCAAGATGCACTTTCTTTTTTTTGTTCTCTCTTTTTATTTTACCCCCTTTTCTCCCCAATTTCGTGGTATCCAATTGTTTTTAGTAGCTACTATCTTGTCTCATCGCTACAACTCCCGTACGGGCTCGGGAGAGACGAAGGTTGAAAGTCATGCGTCCTCCGATACACAACCCAACCAAGCCGCACTGCTTCTTAACACAGCGCGCATCCAACCCGGAAGCCAGCCGCACCAATGTGTCGGAGGAAACACCGTGCACCTGGCAACCTTGGTTAGCGCGCACTGCGCCCGGCCCGCCACAGGAGTCGCTGGTGCGCGATGAGACAAGGACATCCCTACCGGCCAACCCCTCCCTAACCCGGGCGATGCTAGGCCAATTGTGCGTCGCCCCACGGACCTCCCGGTCACGGCCGTTTTTGACAGAGCCTGTGCGCGAACCCAGAGTGTCTGATAGCACAGCTGGCGCTGCAGTACAGCGCCCTAAAAACACTGCGCCACCCGGGAGGCCAAGATGCACTTCCAGTTAGGGCTGGGTGGTAAACCCTATTTCACTTATTACCAGTACTGATGCATGGAACAGTTTGGGTTTTTACTCTATATACACCGTTATTTCAATGTTTGGATTGTTACATGTAAAATACATGTAATAACTGAGTAAACAAACTCAAATGATAAGTAATCGTCTGTTCCTACCAGCAGTAAGAGGGTCTGTTCCTACCAGCAGTAAGAGGGTCTGTTCCTACCAGCAGTAAGAGGGTCTGTTCCTACCAGCAGTAAGAGGGTCTGTTCCTACCAGCAGTAAGAGGGTCTGTTCCTACCAGCAGTAAGAGGGTCTGTTTCTACCAGCAGTAAGAGGGCTGGATAACTTTACTGGGTAACTTTTACTTGAGTCATTTTCCATTAAGGTATCTTTACTTTCACGCAAGTATGATTGTTGGGTACTTTTTCCACCACTGCCTGCAAGTAGTGGCATAGCACCCTAAAACAGACATTAATTTGTGTTACGTATTGAAAAGTATACGGTATAAACAGAACATCTTCCAAGCTGAGGAAGAACCACACAACATATCGTGTCACTCCAGGTTTACTTCGATATGATGGTTATTATATCAACATGTGTGGATAAAGGTGTTTCAACCTCTCAATAACACATCTTACCGACACAAAAAAAAAGATACCACTTTGTCAAGCGTGTATTTTTTTGTCTTGTCAGCATTTGGAAAGTTTACAGACAAATTTGCTGTTTCCATCAGGCCTGTCGTGACATGTACTTTACCCGCTTTAAAAAAAAAAGTTGGATAGAAACCTGTTTAGAGGAAAATAATTATTCTGATGATGGAAAATTTGGTTGAAGTTTAATATTGAACAGTATAAAACAAAGCAGGAGAGAACAAGCCTCGTTGAAATCACCGATATTCGATATGTTTCCACAAACTACTCAGAAAACATAGAACTTTTATTATTATAAAATAAAAAAATAAAAATATCGTCAAAAATGTTGCAATATGATATCTGGGGCATATCGCCCAGCCCAACCTTCCGCTACTGCGTTTCCCCATATAACTGACATATTCACTACAATCGTCTTGAATAATGATGAATATTTAGGTTGCAATTTTGAGAGCAAGTGTACGAGACTAAGCATTGTACGTGATCTGGTATAACATTTCAGATCTCAATTTACGATTGGGCAGTCTCATATTGAGGCTAATACAGTTTTTGCTAGCATTAGCTTACCCTGCTGGTCAGGGTCTGCGTTGCGGGACACGATGGCACTGACGGCTGGGAACGTGATGCTAGACATGGCTGCTACCGCTCCTGCTGCCCACATCATCCTGATGGGAGAGAGAACACACACATCGTTACACACGGTCATGACGTTGGCCTGGGGGGGTAGGTTTATGACAGTCATAAATACCTCTTGCCCCCTTTTTCCTCTCTCTACCCCACTGAGGTTACATTTGCAAAACCTATGGTTAACAAAGATTCTGGGAACGTCAGAATGTGGAGGGAAATTAACTATATTCTGGTCATCTGACCAATTGAACATATGCGGTGGTACTTAATGAATATGATGTCAGTTCGGTTGTCAGACATTCTCATCAATAATATGACAAACTCTACAGTGGAAAGTCTACACATCAGAGTTATCGGAATCACATGGAATTGTTGTTCAATTTAAATGTTTGAATATGAAATTATTCGTAATGGGATGAAATGTGATTTTAGCTTCTAAAATGTGAGATTTGGGTTTTCATAAGGTAGGGCTCTGCTCAATCAGTGGCCCGCCCCTGTGAAGGGACATGGGCTATAAAACTTTTCAAACACGCCCTCCTCTCCCTTCCTATATAAAGCCTTGACGACAATATAATCTCCTGTTCCGAGGAAGTGAGGACGACGGTCCGATGTCAGAATGGTTCAGATAATAACTACAGAACGAAGCCAACATCAGCGTGAGCTTTGGTTGTGAATGGTATGAACTTTGAACTCTTATTCACTACAGAAGTGATACCTCCTAGCCGTTAAGATAGCAACAGCAGCTGCAAAAGCAGGTTAGGAAGGAACAGACAGAGTATCCCATCTACCACACAACGACATTACTACAAAGTATCCACAGTGACATTCTTCAAAGGACAAAGGACTCGGTTGGGCAACACGGCCTTCCATCTACCACCAACCTACCGAAGAGCAGCTCAGAGTATTTATTGCATTATCCTTTCCAAATGTGCGGTAATTTAGAATGCATAAGATACTGTGGCGGCAGGGTAGCCTAGTGGTTAGAGCATTGGACTAGGTTGCAAGTTCAAATCCCCGAGCTGACAAATCTGTCGTTCTGCCCCTGAACAGGCAGTTAACCCACTGTTCCTAGGCCGTCATTGAAAATAAAGAATTTGTTCTTAACTGACTTGGCTAGTTAAATAAAAGGTACAAAAATAAAAATAATGTATTTACAAAAAACTGATAGCACAGCTTTGCCCTTTGTTCCTCAGTCTTCCCGCTCTTTCACTCAAACCCAGCCCCTTTTCCTTTGTGTAACAAGCTGTCATATCTGTTTCACCCGCTAGGGACGTTTTCCTTTATGACATCATTTGTAAATCAAGTTATGATTAATTATGTGTATGTGTAATTCTGTGTGATTAGTTAGGTATTTAGTAAATAAATAATTAAACCCAACTTGTTAGCCAGGGTATGTGAAGATAACCAAGAATTTACAACTTTCAGATGAGACTGAATTAAGATGACGATTAATATTGACTGCTATTGATGTGAAATGTTACGAGGTCTTTAAGAGTTTATTCAGAAGATAACAGCTCTATAAATATTATTTTGTGGTGCCCCGACTCTCTAGTTAATTACATTTACATGATTAGTTCAATCAGGTAATATTAATTACGGATAAATTATTTTATAGAATAGCATGTCATATCACTTAATCCGGCATAGCCAAAGACAAGACAACACACACCTCGTCACACAAGCGTGGAATTTTAAAGACCGAGCCCTACCCATGCTCGTGACATTCAGGCTCTACCATACCCAGGCCTGATCGTTTCTGCTAAATTTAAAGTCCGGCCCTGCCCGAAACCACTTCCTCTGTTAGTACATCCATTAGATGGCCTCTCAGTCTGTCACTCGCTCCCTGTGCACAGGCAGCTCGCCCTGCATGCACTCTGCTAATGGCAGCTCTGGGTCTGTGAGTAGCCAGAGCAACAGCCCCACTTGGCCTGCTCAATGACGAGACATGAGCAGTTAGCTATTTTTTTAAATCAAAACTCTGACAAAACTCAAGGAACATTATTTTCTGTGAAATTATCTATCCGGTTTTATATCTGACAAGGTTGAAACACTTCTGACACCATGTTATGATCTTAGTCAGATATGAATGCACTGTGCAGCAGAGCACGTGCAAATGGCTCAGCTTCAAAACGTTAGTGATCAATTTGGTGATACCAGAGCCCTACCCGTAACCTAGATATTGATGAGAAACAGACCCTACCCGGAACCTAGATATTGATGAGAAACAGACCCTACCCGGAACCTAGATATTGATGAGAAAACAGGCCCTACCCGTAACCTAGATATTGATGAGAAAACAGGCCCTACCCGTAACCTAGTTATAGATGAGAAAACTGGCCCTACCCGTAACCTAGATATTGATGAGAAAACTGGCCCTAACCGTAACCTAGATATTGATGAGAAAACTGGCCCTAACCGTAACCTAGATATTGATGAGAAAACTGGCCCTAACCGTAACCTAGATATTGATGAGAAAACAGGCCCTACCCGTAACCTAGATATTGATGAGAAAACAGGCCCTACCCGTAACCTAGATATTGATGAAAAACAGACCCTACCCGGAACCTAGATATTGATGAAAAACAGACCCTACCCAGCCCTAATCCAGATGTATAATGTTGGCGTCCGTCGGGCTTGGGTCAGGTAGCAGTCATCACACACACGGTGGGAAATTAACTTCAGTCCACCAGGTACATTTAAAAGAGACCAGCCACGGATTGTTTTTAAAAAATCTGCCAAAATATTTTTTGCCATTATTACACCCCCAAAAATATAACGAATGAGCATGTATTACTAGTATGAAGTAATGGGGTATATTGCTTAATTTAAGGACATGCTTAATTTAATTTTGGGACCTGCGTCTTTTAACCAATGCATGTTAAAATAAATCATTTAGATACAATAGTAAAAACAGATGAACAGTTCTAGAACTGAACATTACTAATCAACACAGTGCCTTCCCTGCCACAAAATGAGTGATAGGGCTAATATATTACCCTAGTTCAGAGCTCTAAGCTGACGAGTAGATACATTTTTTTTTTTACCCCTTTTCGCAAAAATGTTGTGGTATCCAATTGGCCGTTACAGTCTTGTCTCGTCGCTGCAACTCCCGTACGGAGGACTCGGGAGAGGCGAAAGTCGAGCCGTGCGTCCCCCGAAACACAACCCAACCAATGCCCACTTAACCTGGAAACCAGCCGCACCAATGTGTCGGAGGAAACGCCGTACACCTGGCGACCGTGTCAGAGTGCACTGCGCACAGCCCGCCACAGGAGTTGCTAGTGCACGATGGGACAAGGACATCCCTGTCGGTCAAACCCTCCCCTAACCTGGACGACACTGGGACAATTGTGCACTGCCCACGGGTCTCCCGCTCGCGGCCGGCTGCGACAGAGCCCGGACTCGAACCCAGAATCTCTAGTGGCACAAGCTAACAAAAAGACTGAACGACTGTCACGTCTGGCAACCGAACGACCAGCAACCTAAGATGTTAACTTAAATATCTACAGCAACCCTTTACAGGCATAGAACACAGCTACAGTAGCTCTCTGGTCCAGAGAGGATAGAAAACTTCAGACAAACAAAAAAACTGCTGCATCAGTTCTGTACCTTTTCAGACAGTAGAACGAATGACCGTTATCAGCAGCCATCACTCCTGTCTTCCAATGGCACGTTGTGTTAGCTAAAACAAGTTTATCATTTTAAAAAGGCTAATTGATCATTAGAAAACCATTTTGGAATTACGTTAGCGCAGCTGAAAACGTTTGTTCTGATTAAAGAAGCAATGAAACTGGCCTTCATTAGACTAGTTGAGTATCTGGAGCATCAGCATTTGTGGGTTTGATTACAGGCTCAATATGGCCAGAAACAAAAGACCTTTCTTCTGAAACTCTTCAGTCTATTCTTGATCTGAGAAATGAAGGCTATTCCATGTGAGAAATTGCCAAGAAAACAAAGATCTGGTACAACGCTGTGTACTACTCCCTTCATATAACAGCACAAACTGTCTCTAACCAGAATAGAAATAGGAGTGGGAGTGGGAGGCCCAGGTGCAGGTGCACAACTGAGCAAGAGGACAAGTACATTAGAGTGTCTAGTTTGAGAAACAGACACCTCACAAGTCCTCAACTGCCAGCTTCATTAAATAGTACCCACAAAACACCGTCTCAACGTCAACAGTGAAGAGGCAACTTCGGGATGCTGGCCTTCTAGGCAGAGTTGCAAAGAAAAAGCCATATCTCAGACTGGCCAATAAAAATAAAAGATTAAGATGGCCAAAAAAAACAGACACTGGACAGAGGAACTCTGCCTAGAAGGCCAGCATCCTGGTGTCACCTCTTCACTGTTGATGTTGAGACTGGACAGAGGAACTCTGCCTAGAAGGCCAGCATCCTGGTGTCACCCCTTCACTGTTGACATTGAGACTGGACAGAGGAACTCTGCCTAGAAGGCCAGCATCCTGGTGTCACCTCTTCACTGTTGACGTTGAGACGGGTGTTTTGCGGGTTCTATTTAATAAAGCTTGAGGACTTGTACCTCACAAGTCCTCAAGCTTCCGTTTCTCAAATTAGACACTAATGTACTTGCTCAACCTGCAGATCGATGTGCCTCACAGAGTGGGGTCTGACATTTACAACGGTTACCATGCAATGCACCCTGGACTGAAGAGGCAGACAAATAGGAGAAATGTGTTCGACCCTCTGTTTAATATTTTTTTTTAAATTCGAGGTAGGAATATATAAACAAAATATGATCAATGGCTCATTGGAGAGAAGAAAACCTCCAGCATTATGACTTGGCCAGTATTGAAATCTGACATGATCATTTTTCTGCATTCTAAAAGTCGTATTCCTATTAACTTCCAGTGTAGTGAGAGCGGCGTTTTCGAAATGCAACGTCATACCGGACTAATTTCTTCCTGCTGGAACAGATACACATAACATGAACAGCACTAGCTCAGATAAACATGAAATGACCCCGGGGGAAAAAAATTAAATCAGTAGAACATCGACCAGAGATGCACAAAAACAATATAACATTCAAAACGGTTGACTCTTAATTTAAGGGAAAGGCCATTACCGTGGTAACTTGGGCACTCGTTTGTCTACGATGAAAGAAATCTGACAGGCGTCTTCCCGGCGGCAGAAAATTGCAGCAAACTCGAAGTAACATTGAAAAACAACTTAGCGTGTGACCAAAACGATGCAGCTGGTAAAGAAACGAGGACAAAGTCACACTTTGGTAGCATTTCTTGTCAATTAAACCAACTTCTACACGTGGATAAACTTTTGGGTGAACTTTTTTCTCCTTGTCCAAAACGCTGTGTGACCACCGGCCAATGTGGGCTGCTGAAATAGACAGTCTTACCTGTCAATGACAAAATCTACCCACCACCCTACGCGCGCACACCCCCCCCCCCCCCCCCCCACCCATCTTCATAATCGTGGCAAGAGAGGAAACTGTGCGCGCACACACACACCCCGCACCGCCTGAACCCTCAGCTCACACCGCACCGCCTGAACCCTCAGCTCACACCGCACCGCCTGAACCCTCAGCTCACACCGTAACATCACTATAGAAAAAGTTACTTTTCATTTGAGGTGAATCTTTAACAAAGTCTTTTCACACTCCAGAGAGGAAGCATGCAACAGACCAGTGTACTGGTCAGGGGGCGGAAACAGGGAAATCCTCCTCACAGAGATATCAGAGCAAGGACTAAACTGGCCTGGATTCAACTTCTCTTCACTGCAGCCTCACCTAACAGTAACCACCATAAGACAACACAAACAGAGCATCAGGACTATTCTCTCTCCCGGGGCCTAACCACTAATACAGAGCATCAGGACTATTCTCTCTCCCGGGGCCTAACCACTAATACAGAGCATCAGGACTATTCTCTCTCCCGGGGCCTAACCACTAACACAGAGCATCAGGACTATTTTCTCTCCCGGGGCCTAACCACTAACACAGAGCATCAGGACTATTTTCTCTCCCGGGGCCTAACCACTAACACAGAGCATCAGGACTATTCTCTCTCCCGGGGCCTAACCACTAACACAGAGCATCAGGACTATTCTCTCTCCCGGGGCCTAACCACTAACACAGAGCATCAGGACTATTCTCTCTCCCGGGGCCTAACCACTAATACAGAGCATCAGGACTATTCTCTCTCCCGGGGCCTAACCACTAACACAGAGCATCAGGACTATTCTCTCTCCCGGGGCCTAACCACTAATACAGAGCATCAGGACTATTCTCTCTCCCGGGGCCTAACCACTAACACAGAGCATCAGGACTATTCTCTCTCCCGGGGCCTAACCACTAACACAGAGCATCAGGACTATTCTCTCTCCCGGGGCCTAACCACTAACACAGAGCATCAGGACTATTCTCTCTCCCGGGGCCTAACCACTAACACAGAGCATCAGGACTATTCTCTCTCCCGGGGCCTAACCACTAATACAGAGCATCAGGACTATTCTCTCTCCCGGGGCCTAACCACTAACACAGAGCATCAGGACTACTTTCTCTTCCCTATCCCCCAGTATGTTAGGGTCAGGGTTAGTTGTGGCCAGTATGTTAGGGTCAGGGTTAGTTGTGGCCAGTATGTTAGGGTCAGGGTTAGTTGTGGCCAGTATGTTAGGGTCAGGGTTAGTTGTGGCCAGTATGTTAGGGTCAGGGTTAGTTGTGGCCAGTATGTTAGGGTCAGGGTTAGTTGTGGCCAGTATGTTAGGGTCAGGGTTAGTTGTGGCCAGTATGTTAGGGTCAGGGTTAGTTGTGGCCAGTATGTTAGGGTCAGGGTTAGTTGTGGCCAGTATGTTAGGGTCAGGGTTAGTTGTGGCCAGTATGTTAGGGTCAGGGTTAGTTGTGGCCAGTATGTTAGGGTCAGGGTTAGTTGTGGCCAGTATGTTAGGGTCAGGGTTAGTTGTGGCCAGTATGTTAGGGTCAGGGTTAGTTGTGGCCAGTATGTTAGGGTCAGGGTTAGTTGTGGCCAGTATGTTAGGGTCAGGGTTAGTTGTGCCCAGTATGTTAGGGTCAGGGTTAGTTGTGCCCAGTATGTTAGGGTCAGGGTTAGTTGTGGCCAGTATGTTAGGGTCAGGGTTAGTTGTGGCCAGTATGTTAGGGTCAGGGTTAGTTGTGGCCAGTATGTTAGGGTCAGGGTTAGTTGTGGCCAGTATGTTAGGGTCAGGGTTAGTTGTGGCCAGTATGTTAGGGTCAGGGTTAGTTGTGGCCAGTATGTTAGGGCCAGGGTTAGTTGTGGCCAGTATGTTAGGGCCAGGGTTAGTTGTGGCCAGTATGTTAGGGTCAGGGTTAGTTGTGGCCAGTATGTTAGGGTCAGGGTTAGTTGTGGCCAGTATGTTAGGGTCAGGGTTAGTTGTGGCCAGTATGTTAGGGTCAGGGTTAGTTGTGGCCAGTATGTTAGGGTCAGGGTTAGTTATGACCAGTATGTTAGGGTCAGGGTGAAGGTCAGGGTTAGTTATGACCAGTATGTTAGGGTCAGGGTTAGTTATGGCCAGTATGTTAGGGTTAGTGATAGTATATTAAAAGGTACTGATACTGACCATGGTTGAGATCCGAAGCCGTACCAGGCCAGCTGTAGTATCTGGAAGCCTAGGCCCAGTAGAATAGTGTTCTTATTCCCTATGGAGCGCATCAGAATCCCCAGAACCATCGTCTGACAAAGGGAACATTGCAGGTAGTCCAACAAAATCAGCCAATCAGTCGTTCATTACAGATATGTCAACTCTGTCTCTGGGACCTATTGTGAGTCAGAATATTGATACGAAAAGTATAAAAACACCACAACGAGTGTCAAAAGTCACCAACCTGAGCAACAATGGAGAGGATGCCCACCACAGCTATGAAGGCAGCTACTGTCTCTGAACTGAACCTTTGTACCTGGGGGGAGAGAGAAGACACAGGTTAGAGAGACCTGGGGGGAGAGAAGACGCGTTAGAGACCTGGGGGGAGAGAGAAGACACAGGTTCGAGAGACCTGGGGGGAGAGAGAAGACACAGGTTCGAGAGACCTGGGGGGAGAGAGAAGACACAGGTTCGAGAGACCTGGGGGGAGAGAGAAGACACAGGTTCGAGAGACCTGGGGGAGAGAAAGTATTAATAACCCTTGGACCCATTTCACATTTAGTTATTTTACAGCTTGAATTCACAAAATACCCTCAGAATGACAAAGTGAAAACATGTTTAGGCATTTATTGAAAATGAAATACAGAAATCAAATCAACAAATGATTCACACCTCTGAGTCAACATGTTAGAATCACCTTTAGCAGCAGTTACAACGGAGTCTTCCTGGGTAAGTCTAAGGGTGTTTTAACATATAGTCATCTTTAAAGAGAACTCTGGGGTAAAAGCAAAATAACTTGGTAGTCACACTGCCCTTTCAAATGAGGACTGAACTCTTTTTCCAGTTCACTTCAACTATTTTTTGGCCTGAGTCCTCCATGCAATCACATTGCTACTTTAGGAACAGTCACTCAATGCACTCTGGGTTTTAACAAAGTGAGGCCAAGCAATTCCATCAGAACGTGTTTTCGGACAGCTAGATACTGTACCTACATTTTAGAAGCTAATAGATTGCATTTAGCTAAAGCTGCAATGTGTAACTTTTTGGGTGACCTTACTAAATACACATAGAAATGTGAGTTACAGATAAGTCACTCACTGAATGCAAGTCTAAGAAGCAGTAGATCTGTTCTATGTGCGCCATTTCTATGCTTCCGTTTCATTTTTGCGTCTTTTACATTCGGTTTTGAACACCAGCTTCAAAAACAGCTGAAAATACTATATTTTTGGTTATGGATAATAATACTTCACAGCTGTTTAAATTGTCCAATGGAAAATATATTTCACAGCGGTTTACACTATATTGCCTTGTTTTGCCAAACTGAAATTAGGCAAAACAGAAGTTTTGCAACCAGGAAATGACGGAGCGATTTCTGCACAATGCACCTTGGAAAGATGACAATTAAAATCAGAATAATATTAACATGTAAATATTATTGGTAATAGAATAAATAGCAGAAGAATACTGAAGATGAAATGCAGTATTTTTTCCCCCCTCCCACACATATAGACTACTGCCCCTTTAAGAGCTGACGTTGATTTTGTACCCTGTGTTGTGACAATCTTCTCACATTATACAAACCCACAATCAATAAACATCGTATGAAGCTCTTTGCCTATAGATCACATATTGAAAACAAATAATCTGAACATTGTGTCAGTACAAAACTGTACAGATATTTTGTAATGGCATCCAAACGCTAATCAATGTTCAAAAACAACACACTTTTTTTTCTGCAGACATTCACACCATCTCTGTTCTGTGGCACCAATGTGAGGGGTTATGGCAGGGGAATAGGGTGTTGCAGTAGTCGTGTGTGTGGTGCAGGAAAAAATGACAAGAGAACATGGGGAGCGTTGTGTTCACATTGCCCTAAAAAAAAGGGAATCAGGTTCCGGAAACAAGCGAACCGAGATGGTCTCAGTTCAGTTTGATTCGGGGGCACGACCAAGTGTGAAAACACCAAGAGCCTTGCACACCTGGATTGTACAATATTTGCACATTATTCTTTTAAAAATGATTCAATCTTTGTCACGTTGGTTGTTGATCATTGCTAGACAGTCATTTAACTCTTGCCATAGATTTTTCAAGCCGATTTATGTCAAAGCTATAACTAGGCCACTCAGGAACATTCAATGTAGTCTTGGTCAGCAACTTCAGTGTGTGATATATATATATATATATAAATAAATAAATAATTGGAATAATTTAATTCAAAATAAGACAAATTACAATATATATATATATATATATATGGCCTTGTGTTTTAGGTTATTGTCCTTCTGAAAGGTGAATTCATCTCCCAGTGTCAGGTGGAAAGCAGACTGAACCAGGTTCTCTATTTTGTTTCTTTTTTATCCTAAAAAAACTCCCCAGTCCTTAAAGATCACAAGCATACCCATAACATGATGCAGCCACCCCTAACTTGAAAACATGAAGAGTGGTACTCAGTGATGTGTTGTATTGCCCCAAACATAACACTTCGTATTCAAGACAGTTTATTTTTTTGCCACATTTCTTACACTTTTACTTTATTGCAAACAGGATACATATTTTAGCAATATTTGTACTCTACAAGCTTCCTTATTTTCACTCTAATTTAGGTTAGTATTGTGGAGTAACTACAATGTTGTTGATCCATCCTCAGTTTTCTCCTATCACAGCCATTAAACTCTAACTGCTTTAAAGTCACCATTGGCCTCACGGTGAAATCCCTGAGCAGTTTCCTTCCTTCCTCTCCAGCAACTGAGTTAGGAAGGATGCCAGTATCTTTGTAGTGACTGGGTGTATTGTTACACCATCCAAAGTATAATTAATAACTTCACCATGCTCAAAGGGATATTATTTAATTTTTACCCATCTACCAAATGGTTTCCTTCCTTGTGAGACACTTGAAAACCTCCCTGGTCTCTGTGTTTGAAATTCACTGCTCGACTGAGGGACCTTACAGATCATTTTATATGTACAGAGATAAGGTAGTCTTTCAAAGAATCATGTTCAACACTACACTATTGCACACAGTGAGTACATTCAACCGGTGACTTGTTAAGCATATTTGTTTTACTCCTGAACTTATTTATTTAGGCTTGCCATAAGGAATGGGATGAATACTTATTGAATTGAAAACCGACTTGACTCCAGATGTTTCAGCTTTTCATTTTTGGAAATCTTTCTAAAAACATAATTCCACATTTGACATGATTGGGTAGTTTGTAAGCCAGTGACACAAAAATCTCAATTTAAACTATTTTAAATTCAGGCTGTAACACAACAATAGGAATAGGTGAAGGGGTGTGAATACTCTCTGAAGGTAATGTACATAGTACATGTTAGTGTAGACGGACAAAAGGCTCACATACACAGACCCTGAATCCCAAATCAAACCCTACCTCCTAGGCAGTGTTGATTTTGAATTCAGGGAAAGGGCTACAACTCCACCCTCACTGGGAAATGCTTCCAGTTTTCACAATACTACAGATTTCTGTGGGCAGTGATACTAGTTTGCAAACAACGACTAGAATTGAATTCCAACTGTCATAACACATTCAGCAGACAAACAACAGATAACTAACTATATGGCAAGTCTCTCCAGAGGAATTCTCTCCACATTCTTCACACTCCTCCTCACAACCTGGAACACACCAGAGGGGCTGTGACTGGTCTTTTGTTAACTACTGTAGTCCCTCATTAACACAACAAGGGCCTTTTCAGTGTTTACTGGTAGTGGATCTAATTTGTCAGTCAGTCAGTGGTTTATGTCCCACACGGCACCCTAATTCCCTACATAGCGCACTACTTTTGACCAGTGCCCATAATTTGGGTGCTATTCGGGACACAGTGAGAGAGACAGAGAATCAGACTGGCCTAGGGGTCTAGACTAACTTTTTCCACTGGTGCTACCAACTACTTCAGTTGATTGCGCCAGTACATTATTTGGCTGGGCAGATTTGTTATGATATTGACCAGTCCCATAACGTACCTGTATTCCATACAGAACCAGGCTAATAAATGACTAGCCATCTTTAAAAATATGCAGGGCTTGACACTGGTAAATTCACAATGCTGGCTGTGCCACTAGAGATTCTGGGTCCGAGTCCAAGCTCCATCACAGCCTGGACGCGACCGGGGAGACTCATGGGGCGTCGTCCGGGTTAGGGGAGGGTTTGGCCGGCAGGGATGTCCTTTTCCCATCGCGCACTAGTGACTCCTGTGGCGGGCCGGGTGCAGTGCACCCTGACCCGGTTGCCAGGAGCACAGTGTTTCCTTTGACACATTGGTACGGCTGGCTTCCGGGTTAAGTGGGCATTGTGTCAAGATGCAGTGCGGCTTGGTTGGGTTTCGGAGGACACACGGCTCTCGACCTTCGCCTCTCCCGAGTCCGTACGGGAGTTGCAGTGATGAGACAAGACTAACTACCAATTGGATATCACGAAACTGGGGAGAAAAAGGGGTAATATATATATATATATATATATTTTTTTTTTAAAAAGGCACCATACTGGGCCAGCGCCAACTGAAAAGCTACTGGCCAGAATGAAAAATCATCCAGGAAAGTGGCTGATGCATAATTTAAATGTAACCTTTAAATATACGGACTGAGCAATACAACAGGTGGCTGGTGGACCCTTAATTGGGGAGGACGGGCTCATAGTAATGGCTGGAATGGAATTAATGTGATGGTATCAAACAAGTGACCTCAATACCACTCACATCATTGCAACCATTGTTATGAGCAGTCCTCCCCTTAGCAGCCTCCTGTACTCCATACACAAATAACATTTTAACTTGACAATATCATATTTACAAATCAAATATTATTGGTCACATACATTTAGTAGATGTTGTTGCGGGTGCAGTGAAATGCTAGTATCTAATTCACAACAATTAACAAATCTGAACGTAAAAAGAACAGAATATATTAATATTAGGACGAGCCATGTCAGAGTGGCATTGATTAAAATACAGTAGAATAGAATACATTATATACACATGAAATTAGTGAAACAGTATGTAAACATTATTAAAGTGACTAGTGTTTCCACGTCTATGTACAAAAGGGTAGCAGCATCGAAGGAGCAGAGTTGAGTAACCGGGTGGTAGCCAGCTAGTGATCGCTATATAAACAGTTTGATGGCCTTGAGATAGAAGCTGTTTTTCCAGTCTCTCGGTCCCAGCTTTGATGCACCTGTATTGACCTCGCCTGAATGATAGCGGGGTGAACAGGCAGTGGCTCAGGTGGTTGATGTCCTTGATGAGCTTTATGGCCTTCCTTTGACATCGGGTGCTGTAGGTGTCCTGGAGGGCAGACAGGTGATGCGTTGGGCAGACCGCACCACCCTCTTGTCATAACATTTCCCTGTTGGGTGAGTTTTATGACCCCCCCCCCCCCCCATAAATACTTTTCCCCCCCCTTCTCTCCACTCTACAGAATGGACTCTTGGAAAGCCCTATGGAAACATCACAAGGTTGGGGAATGGACAAATATTTCCCTTTCTCAACCAGTTGAAAGTGTCCGTTGGTACTTAAAGAATATGTCAGGTCAGTTGGTGTAGAAAAGGCCCATGGAGTTGGTGGAATACTCCTTTAATTCATTGCCATTTACTCAGCTGGGCCAGGGGCGCTTTAATTAGGTCAGGTGGAAATGTCCGACAGATCTCAACTCCATAAAAGGAGGAAACTGCCATCGCCTGATCTCGCTGCTTTCTCTTCCTTAACTCCGTCTGATCCAGAAGTTCTGTGCGTCCATGAATCCACCGACTGTTACAGTACAGCGGTACATCAGTTATTGCTTATCGTTATTACCGCGGAGCGCGGCTTGGAGCGCACGCTTCAAACATAGTGTAATGTGAATGGTCAAATGATCACGGCCCTACGGATCCTCATAAGCCAATTATGCAATTGATATGGTTAATATGTAATGAAATTAATTATATGTACACATGAAGACAATTGAGGGTGAAATGAGAAACGTCATTGGTTTGCTAACTGATCGACTTTCATACCAAACTAATGGGGATTATAGATTGAATAAACAATCACTGTTTGTATTCTTTCATGATAAATAGTTAGTTACGAGCCTAAATGACTCACGGATGATTACGATCGACTTCTTAATGAACTGGACGGTTGAACTCCATAAATTATGTTAATAATGAATGATCTGATTTGATCTTTGATTATGAATTTGATTGGATACATGTTATGCAGCACAGACTACTCAGTAAATATACCACTTTATGGTTAAAGGAATTCCTGCCTCAGTCTCATCCATTCCTCTGTCACCTGAAACGTGACCACCTGTTCACCTTCACTGTCAGTCATCCTACCTGTCAAGCTACCCACACAGATTCCACTAATCTTTCAGTTGGTGTCTGGGACATATCTGATATGACAAATTGTATCTTGGAAAGTCTACACATTCTAGTTATCAGATTCACATGGAATTGTTGTGCAAATTAAATGTTTAAATATGAAATTATTTGTGAGAAGATGAAATGTGATTTTAGCTTCAAAATGAGAGAATTGTTGTCATAAGTAAACTTACGCTCACTCAGTGGCCACGCCCAAGTGAACAGACATTGGTTGGAGAGGGATGAAACACACCCTTCTCTTCCCCAGTACAAAAGCCCCCATGACCCAATCCACGTTAGACTAAGCAAACCCCAGCGTGAGCTGTGGTTGTGTATGGTTCAACAACTACTCTAACGAAATTTACATGAGACCAGATCACGTGGAGGTGACGATTAATTTAGAATAGAGCAGCCAGAATAGAGCACGAGCTGATTACGGCAACTTGGTATGAACTTAGAACTATTATTCACTAAAGAAGAGATACATCCGAGACGTAGAGTTCTCAGCTAAAGCTGTAAACCTACGTGGCCTAGGAAAGGACAGAATCTCCTAAGATCAACAGGGCACTTTAACGTATCCGCTCTACAACATTACGGCAATCTCTGCTGGGTAAACCAGTCTTCCATATTCAATCCATTTATCGAAGAGCAGCTCAGAGTAAATATAGCTCTTGCATTTTCCTTTTCCGAATGGGCGGTTATTAGAATGCATAAGATTGTCTTTACGGTAGCATAGCTTCTCATGGTCCGATAGAGACCCAAACCCTTTGTCCCTCAGTCTTCCCGCTCTTTCATTCAAACCCAACCCCCTTCCTTTGTGTAACTCGCCGTCATATCGGATTAGCCCACCAGGGACTTATGACATGATTAGTAATCGATGTATAATCTATCGTATGCATACATGTGTAATTGTGTGATTTAGGTATTTAGTAAATAAATAAGCCAATTTGTGTGTTGCTGATTCAACTTGTTAGCCAGGATTTGTGCAGATAAAGTACTTTACGACAATCAGAATGGGACTGAATAAGGTGACGATTAATAATTGACTTATTGATAAAGATATTTCAGATCTTTAAGAGAGTGGATTCGGGAGATAACCGCTCAATACAAATTAATGCTTCTGTGATGCCCCAGGTTATTAATGGTTTAATTAAATCACGTAATCAATTAAACATTAGGTAATCGATTTGATAAAATAGCAACTCATAATTGAATCACAGTCAAGAGACGCGACACTCTGGAGAGCCCTGCGGTTGCGGGCGGTGCAGTTGCCGTACCAGGCGTTGATACAGCCCGACAGAATGCTCTGTAAGTTTGTGAGGGTCTTAGGGGCCAATCCAAATTTCTTCAGCCTCCTGAGGTTGAAGAGGCGTAGTTGCACCTTCTACGCCACACTGTCTGTGTGGGTGGACCATTTCAGATTGTCAGGGATGTGTACGCCGAGAAACTTGAAGCTTTCCACCTTCTCCACTGCGGTCCCGTCTGCTGTTTCCTGAAGTCCATGATCAGCTCCTTCATTTCGTTGACGTTGAGGGAGAGGTTATTTCCCTGGCACCACTCCACCAGGACCCTCACCTCCTCCATGTAGGCTGTCTCATCATTGTTGGTAATCAGGCCTACTACTGTCGTGTTGTCTGCAAACTTGATGATTGAGTTGGAGACGTGCGTGGTCACACAGTCATGGGTGAACTGGGAATGGAAGTGGGTCTAGGGTGTCAGGTAAAGTGGAGGTGATATGATCCTTAACTAGCCTCTCAAAGCACTTGTTGGTGACAGAAGTGAGTGCTATGGGGCGATAGTCATCTAGTTCAGTTACCTTTGCTTTCTTGGGTGGATATCTTGAAGCAAGTGGGGACAGCAGACTGCGATAGGGAGAGATTGAATATGTCAACACTCCAGCCAGCTGGTGTGAGGCTAGGAATGCCATCTGGGCCGGCAGTCATGCGAGGGTTAACGCGTTTAAATGTCTTATTCACGTCGGCCACGTAAAACGAGAGCGGGCCGCATCGGTGGCACTGCGTTATCCTCAAAGCGGGCGAAGTGGTTTAGCTTGTCCGGGAGCAAGACGGTGTCCGCGACATAGCTCGTTCTCCCTTTGTAATCTGTGATGGTCTGTAGACCCCGCCACATACGTCTCGTGTCGGAGTCGTTAATTTGCAACTCCACTGTCTCTGTACGGACATCTTGCCTGTTTGATTGCCTTACGGAATGAATAACTACAATGTTTTGTATTCTGCCATATTCCCAGTTACCTTGCCATGGTTAAATGCTTTCAGTTTTGCACGAATGCTGCCATCTAGCCACGGTTTCTGGTTTGGGTAGGTTTTAATAGTCACAGTGGGAACAACATCCCCAATACACTTCCTGATGAACTCAGGCCGTGTATACGTCAATGATATTTTCAGAGACTACCTGGAACATATCCCAGTCAGCGTGATCAAAACAATCTTGAAGCGTGGATTCCGATTGGTCAGACCAGCGTTGAATAGTCCTTAAACAGGAAGTACCTGTGCTGAGTTTCTGCCTATAGGAAGGGCGGAGCAAAATGGAGTTGTGATCTTACTTGCCGAAGGGAGGGCGGGTGAGGCCTTGTAGTCATCTCGAAAAAGGCGAGTAGTCGTGGTTTAGTGTTTTTCATAAGAGAGTACTACAGTCAATGTGTTGATAAAACTTCTGTAGCTTTTTCCTCATTTGCCTTATTAATATCGACAGCTACAATGTGGCGTCGGGAGATGTGGTTTCCGGTTTGTATGAAGTCCAGTGTAGTTCATTGAGGGCCGTCGGGGTATTGGGAGAATTCCTGGTCGTAATGCTGGTGAGTTACCTCCACTCTGATATCCAAAAGTTATTTCCAGCTGTATGTAATAACACATTATTTTAGCCCAGAATGTTTTTTGTAAGAAGTAACACAACAAAATACTGCAACGTTGCTTAGGAGCTAGAAGCAGAGCTGCCATGTCTGTCGGCGCCACCTTACATGTTGTTCGATTGTTTGGAGGGAATAAAATAAAACCTTTGCTCAATCTCAAAGAGGGTTTTATTGTTAGTGATTTTGAACAGTCACTACAGTTGTCGGGCCCTATAAAAATCAGTTCTCTTTTGGTAAACTCCTTTTTCCAGGCTTTAAAGTCATCCTATGTATTCACAGAAGAAAAAAAAAGAATTACAAAAATGGAAGTTCTAAGTTCACAACAATGCTTAAACCACACCGGGAGACTACTTTCAGGTCTGGGATCAATACAACACAGATGGTGTGGTTGCCCTTTAACTCAATTGTGCGCCTAGCAAATGACCGTTGTGTTTGGCCAGCACTGTACAATATTAGGCCACATGTAATAGCAGAGTTTGCAAAAACAAATGCCACCCGATTCATAAATGATCACGATATAATTCTGCCAGGTTGGCCTACTTTGCAGTCAACATTTATTTGGGGATGTTCATTTCATTCAAAAGAGCACGACTGGATTGGGAATATCAAAGACTCAACCGAGACTTTGGACCGAACTTTTTGAATACCTGGATTGCGTACCCATTTCTGTTTGAATAAAAAAAATAAAAAAAAAGTAAAATTGTGAATAAAAACTAAACGCAACCAGCTACATTTATTTCACTGGCACCCTACGACCAATAAAATAAAATAAAACTGGTGTCACACTGCCATGTCAAAGGGCAGTGTGACATATGCGAGAGTTTGGGGGTTGCAGTTTTGAGCCCTGCTGGCTGACTAGTTCTCTAACTGTAGTTAACTGGGGACAGACCAGACCATGTTGTTGACACTTTAAAAACAGTAGCCCTACTTGGCCACATTCTACAGAGTTTGTGGAATTCCAATGGCAGGCTTCTGAACAGTCAGTCACAGATATGAAGCAGACCACATTGTATTATTTTTGTACTCTGAACTTTCCTGCGTGGGAAGAATGGACTTCACTATAAATGTGCTGATGCATCACTGTATCTACCCACCAAAATAGGGGTCGAGGCTAGGGGGTAGGAGTTGGGTTGATGCGGATCTTACCATGATTACAGATAATCCTAAATGAATCGTGAATAATGATGAGTGAGAAAGTTAGGCTCACAAATATCATACCCCTACAAATATGATAACTTCTTATTGTATTGGTGAGGGTTCACATGTCTTGGGGTTATGATCTTTGACTCTCTCTCACTCATCAGGATTATCTGTAATCATGGTAGCATTCACATTAACGTAGAAGTGTTTAGAAATGTATTCTAAGATGACTCCAAAATGACAATACATTATTTACCATTCATTTCTATTGGGCACAATATAATCTGAAACCACCAAAACAAACACAGCAAATGCATCATCCAACAAATATGTAGCGTCACAAGCTTGACGCAGTCATTGCGTGCTATGAATATGGGACCAAATACTGAACTTTTGACTACTTTAATACACAAATTAATTTGTCCCCTAAAATAGGGTGGGCCGAAAGTACAAAAAGTTCAGAAATGTCTAAATGGTTCAACCGATATGGATGAAAAAAACTCTCAAATCTTCCCAAAAGTGTTTTTTAAATATATATTTTTTTTAAAGGCCAGTATCTCTAAATATATAAGAAACCTGGAATGAAATTAACCAAACTAATTAAGCCTAAGGACCTGAGAGGGCTCTACTATATCATTGGCATGTTCATATCAATCACTTGTTGGTGCCTAGACAGACGTGACTCACTTCGGGTTGGGATGGAATCTACAGCATGTCATCCATGGGTGTTATGTTCTTTACCATTTATCAATAATTGTGACAAAAATGCCTCATCTAACCATTTTATAGTATGTAATACACTCAGTTTGAAGAAATGCAAAGGAGATACTTAGAGAATCCAGGCAATTTGCCACTCTGGTCACCGATTGCCCTTAAATCAGGCGGGGTGGCAGGTATGAGGTATAGTGTATTAGATAGGTACAGGTATAGGTACAGGTATAGTGGTTAGAGTGTTGGACTAGTAACCAAAATCCCTGATCTGACAAGGTAAAAAAAAACTGTCGCTCTGCCCCTGAACAAGGCAGTTCCTAGGCCATCATTGTAAATAAGAATTTGTTCTTAACTGACTTCCCTAGATAAAGTGGGTAAACTGTTTTCAAATTACTGTGGTTGAAAAAAAAAAAAGTTTCAAATTCTACTGGAGGGATTTAATCTGACACATTGAGATATATTTTGGAAGAGAGACATTTGGTGCATTTGGTGATGAGGACTGGACTGCTATCTGTGAAAGGGTCTTCCCCCAAATCCAACTCTATAAGCATACAATATCTAAAATGTTAAATTATTTCATAGAACCTAGTTTACACCGGTTTGCCTTCATTCGTTTCAAAATGTCAACCAGATACTGGCACCATTGCACGTGTATTTTTGGGACTGTAACAGAATCCAGTCTTAAAATGGCAGGAGGTTCATTTACGGATTCAGAAGATCTTAAGACAATACGCTCTTTCACCAAACCTATAACTTCTTTATTTGGACTAACATTGTATTTGAGCCTGACTCTTCTGAACATCTGTTAAATACTCTCGTATATTTTTATTAAAATATTTATTTTGATGTTGATGTCCACAGCTGAAATAGTGTCTGCGAGGATGTGGCTTTCAGGCTCCTGCTATTTAGAGCCCCAGAAAAAAAAAAAAAAAAAAAAAAAAAAAAGAAAAAAAAAACCTCACTTTTGATCTGCATGAGAATACTGAGAAATTCTGGAAGATTTGGTCACCATTATAGTCATATGTAGAAAACCATAAATGCCACATAAATCTTACTGCTGTCTTATTTTACAACTGCTCATTTTTATATTATTTTTAGGGTATTTTTACTTAACTCCCAGGACTCCGTCTGTGTGGTACAAGTTTGTTTTCTTTTCTGTGTAAACGTTTTTTTATTGCTCAAAAAACTTGGGGCCAAATAAAAATCACACGCGGGCCAAATTCGGCCTGTGGGCCGCCAGTTGGAGAACCCTGGATGGGGTGAGTCTCGGTGTTGTCAGTACCTGTCTGAGATAGAGGAAGAAGCTGGAGTATTGTCCGGCCTCAGGCAGGTAAGACAGGAACACTGTGATGCAGATGAGAAGCACCGTGGAATCCTGGCCCACCTTCCGCAGAGACTGGAGATGGGACATAGATTCAGATACATTTTGTTGTCAAACACAGATCGGTTATCCTGTTCCTTAGAGATAGAGGCTCCCCTCAGGCAGAATGGTATTCAGAAAAATGACATAATTCAAAATCACACCAATATTGTTTTGAATGGTCCTTTTAGGACTGACACCCAACTGAGCAGTCTACTCAATGCATCCTCATTAGGTGCTGATGACGATTCCGATTTAGTAGGAAAACATTTCGTCATCATTTTGATGTCGTGAGATTGACTTTAGATGCAGTATAACGCTGGCTATTTAGCTTACATTGAGGAGAAATTTGAGATAGCTAAAGTTAGTCCAAAATAGCTAGCAATGCTAACTTTGCTAGCTAATGACAACATTGCAGTGGTGTACTGTACCAAAGTGAAAAAACTACTTAAGTACTACTACTTAAGTAGTTTTTTTTTGGGGGGGGGGGGGGGGGGGGGTGTATCTGTACTTCATTCATATTTGACAACTTTTACTCACTACGTTCCTAAAGAGATGTACTTTTTACGTCATACATTTTCCCTGACACCCAAAAGTACTTTGAATGCTTAGCAGGACAGGGAAATGTCATCCCTACTGCCTTTGATCTGGCAGACTGACGAAACACAAATTCTTAGTTTGTAAATGACGTCTGAATTTTGAAGTGTGTCCCTGGCTAATTATAAATTATTTATACGCAAGTACATTTTTAGCAATTACAACTTAAGTATATTTAACAGGGTGACTAACTTTTACTTGAGTAATTTCCTATTTAGGCTTCTTTACTGTTACTCAAGACAGTTGGGCACTTTTTCTACCACTGCAACATTGCCATCTGTCTAAAGTAAATATTTAATAGAAAACTATGTGCCTACTTTAGCAATGTCATGATATTCCCAAGCACCTACAGTATACATTTAGACACAGTCATTAGTTCCGATTCAAAGTCATTAGCCCTCGTTCTACTTTTGAGCATCAATACGGTTGCGGCGTCTGTAGAACGTTGATCACTATGGCAACGACGTGATTCAAGTGACGGAGATGCCAGCCATGAATAGTACTCACAGTGGAGGGGTCAGCCTGCTCCTAGGAGGTAATATACTAAAGTACTATAATATTTTACTATATAATACAGTATAGTACTCACAGTGAAGGAGTCAGCATACTACAGTACTATAATAGCGTAGTACTCACAGCGAAGGGGTCAGACTGCTCCTAGGAGGTAATATACTAAAGTACTATAATATTTTACTATATAGTACAGTATAGTACTCACAGCAAAGGTGGCAGCATACTACAGTACTATAATAGCATAGTACTCACAGCGAAGGGGTCAGCCTGCTCCCAGGAGATGGGTGCTCCCCAGGAAGCTGGTCTCATCTTCTCGGGCAACGACTCAGGGACGACCACCAGGATGAAAATGATGTCCAGTATGGCGATGGCCGTAGCCAGGATAACTACCAGGGTGTCACCGTACGTCTCCGACAGGTACGCTCCAATGGCCGGGCTCGTCACTAGGCTGGCTGCAAAGGTAGCGGACACCTGAAGGGTGGGTGGTGGGGCAGTAGATAAAGGAGACAGAGGGGAGAGGAGAGAGAATGTTAGAGGGGAGGACAGGAGAATTGGTGTCATTCTAAAGTCAGGAGGATTATTTATTTATTTATATCAAAAGTTTGGGGTCACTTAGAAATGTCCTTGTTTTTGAAAATGGTCCATTAAAATAACATCAAATTGATCAGAAATCCAGTGCAGACATTGTTAATGTTGTAAATGGCTATTGTAGCTGGAAACGGCTGATTAAAAAAATACAAATAAATATCTACATAGTTGTACAGAGGGCCGTTATCAGCAACCATCACTCCTGTGTTCCAATGGCACGTCGTGTTAGCTAATCCAAGTTTATCATTTTAAAAAGACTAATTGATCATTAGAAAACCCTTTTGCAATTATGTTAGCACAGCTGAAAACTGTTGTGCTAATTAAAGAAGCAAAAAAAAAAAAAAAAAAAAAAAAAAAAAAAAAAACTGGCCTTCTTTAGACTAGTTGAGTATCTTTGCATCAGCATTCGATTACAGGCTCAAAATGGCCAGAAGCAAAAGGACTTTCTTCTGAAACTCATCACTCTATTCTTGTTGTGAGAAATGAAGGCTATTCCATGCGGGAAATTGCCAAGAAACTGAAGATCTCGTACAACGCTGTGTACTACTCCCTTCACAGAACAGCGCAAACTGGCTCTAACCAGAATAGAAAGAGTGGGAGGCCCCGGTGCACAACTGAGCAAGAGGACAAGTGCATTAGTGTCTCTAGTTTGAGAAACAGACAGCTCACAAGTCCTCAACTGTCAGCTTCATTAAATAGAACCCATAAAACACCAGTCTCAATGTCAACAGTGAAGAGGCTGATGCAGCATCCCAGAGTCGCATATATACAAAACAGCAAAAATAACACTAATAGGATGCCCATCTAGGTTGTTATTTAGTTTCCCCTCCTCACCAAACCATAGGCTGTGCTCCTCTCGTGTTCTGCCGTGATGTCCGCCACGTACGCAAAGATCACAGAGAAGGTGACGGCAAACACACCAGACATGGAAATGACTGCAAAGTACCACCTGAAGAGAGGACGGGAAGGAGGGAGGTGAAGAGATGAAGAGATGAGTCAAGGTGATATGTTAGCAAGTCTGTATAGCTCTATTGCGACTGTGGATACCACTACAGTGGAGGTCCTGTTGAACCACAGGGAAACGACCGATACGGGGACAGCGATAGGGGGGGGGGGGACAGCGATACGGGGGCAGTTGCTTAATCTACTCTTGAACTTAAAGCTGCAATATGTAACTTTTTGGATGACCCGACCCCATGCACATAGAAGTGTGTGTTATAGATATGTAGATATGTTAGTCACATTGAAAGCAAGTCTAAGAAGTGGTAGCTCTGTTCTATGTGCGCTGTTTCTATGCTTCCCATTCGTGCGTCTTTTACTTTCGGTTTTGTACACCAGCTTCAAAACAGCTGAAAATACAATTGTTTTGGTTGTGAAAATATATTTCACAGCGGTTTTGGACAGTACAATGATTCTCTACACCAGGGGTACTCAACTCTTACCCTACCAGGTCTGGAGGCTGATGGTTTTCTGTTCTACCTGATCATTCATCGCACACTCACCTGGTGTCCCAGGTCCAAATCAGTCCCTAGTTAGAGGGAAACAGTGAACAAAAATGCAGTGGGACTGGCTTCGATGTCCTGGGTGGAGTTTGAAGGCCCTATACTATATACTTGCTTGTTTTTTTGTCACAAACTGAAATTAGAACTATTAGAATTGTAGCAACCAGGAAATGGCGGGGCAATGTCTACACAGTGCGTCTTTAAAACACCTTCACAGACTTGAAGTTGACCATGCTTTTTTAAAAATGTTATTAATCTGGCTCTGCACCATCACAGCCCATAGAGATGTATTAGTGATGTAGTGTGTGTGTTCTCACCATGGGCTGATCTTCATGAGGGGGATGGGGGCGCAGGTGAAGAAGACTGTTAGCAGCAGGAAGGACTTCCTACCCCATACATCTGACAGCGCACCAATCAGAGGAGCACTCAGGAATGACAAAATACCCTAGGGGAGGGAGAGAAATGAGGAGACCTTGGTGATCTGTGCACTGAAATAATGAGTAACTAACATGGACAATCCTTCACACGTACCGTTTGTGGCTCTAGACCAGTAGTCCATGCTTTCCCATGATACAACCTACTATACTAGGCATACACACTCCCACCTTCCAACATCTACACACACACACACATCCCCAACTTGAGGTTAACATCTACACAGACAACCTGAGGTGAAAGTCACTGAAACTCTCCACTACATAGTCAACAAGAGATGAACAGCATCTACACACCCAACTACATAAACATGGATCATGGTGAGTTTACCTAATGAGTGTCCTAGCTACAGGCTAGACTCCAACAAGCTAGGCCGCTGTATAAACTGTCGTTATCTTACCTTGACACCGTGAATAAGCCCATTCATCAGGAATGTGTGTTGAGGGAATGTTTGATGTAAGACCTGGGGAAACAAACACAGATAACACCTCAACCGTTGTGTCCATACAGTAGCCTACAGTAAGGTAACACTGTACTGTGTGGGTTAACACTCATGCATTCACAATATCAACTTCAATATAAAAATAAAAGAGAAAACAAAAATAACTTGTCTATTAGTACAGTGTAACAGACGTATGACCTAAGGTGACTGGTATTCACTAGAGGAACCCCCCCCCCCCCCCTCAAAAAAAAGAATGCATTTGACATGGCTGATGGGTACCTTGAAGAAAAATGTACTTTACTACGACTGTGATCAAATGGCCAGGTGAGACAACCACATAAGACGAATGCACAAACTGTAAATCGTTATGGATAAAGAGTCTAAATGACAACTATTTAAACATGTTCACATAGGTCAAACAGCAGCACAGGAAAATACCCATTACACAGTATCCACTTCATTATTTGATCATGACCTTTCTGCGTCTGAGATACTGAGAGAACAAATACAATTAGTTAGGTCACAGGAACTAAAAGCAGAGGTGGAAAGGTCGAAGCACACTGTGTAAAGTTAGGTATCTTTTAAAGTAAACCGTTTGGTTTCATTGTTAACTGAAGGGAGGTCTAAGGAAGGTCACTGAAACACATTGTGCATTTGAGGGAAGTCAGGCATGGCAGTCCAAATCCTAAATGCTAAGTCAATGCCATGCGGTTTTAAAAAGTCAATAGTATTTGAGATGTACTTCTTGCCTGCTTCACAGCGGTAGATTAATATACGTTGGTAGTTAAATGAGCTGGGAACATTGATGCCAATCTCTAGTCTCCCCAGTGCCCTCTGATTAACCCAAAATGCAAAAAAATGTTGACCTCTCTGAAATGTAGTCAGGACAACAGAGTCAAGATAAGCTCCATTAACACTCCACTCCAGACATATTTATTTTTCTTTAACCAGACAAGTCAGTTAAGAACAAATTCTTATTTTCAATGACGGCCTAGGAACAGTGGGTTAACGGCCTTGTCCAGTGGCAGAACGACAGATTTACCTTGTCAGCTCAGGGATTCGACCTAGCAACCTTTGTTACTAGTCCAACGCTCTAACCACTAGGCTACCTGCCGCCCCAGACTGAGCAGACTAAAGGTTGAAAACACTCCAAAATGAGAGGTTCTACTGAACTTGTCAATAACAAAAAGTTAAAACACTTGCTTTCACATTACGTTGCAAAACGTTTTGCTACCTTGTGCCGTAATGAACATGTGTGCATGCATGTCAATATTGTAGCTCAAAGATCATTTGTGGTCAGTAACTGGAGCCGTAGTAAACATGTCAGTGCCATTGCAAGGCAGTGTATGAAAATAACGATCTCCTGGACAACAACACAAACAATGTATTTTCAAATTCACTATTATATAAAAACAATGTGTAATAAGGGTTGGCCCCTTGTTTCATGAGTTGAAATAAAAGATGGCAGAAATGTTCCAATCTCACAAAAAAAAGAAGCTTATTTCTCAAAATTGTGCACACATTTGTTTATATCCCTGTTAGTGAGCATTTCTCCTTTGCCAAGATAATCCATCCACCTGACAGGTGTGTCATATCAAGAAGCTGATCAAAAAAGCACAAACATTACACACGTGCACTTTGTGCTGGGGACAATAAAGGCCACTAAATGGACAGTTTTATTACAACACAATGCCCCAGACGTCTCAAGTTCAGGGAGCGTGCAACTGGCATACTGACTGCAGGAATGTCCACCAGAGCTGTTACCAAAGAATTAAAATGTTGATTTCTGCGAATTTAGCAGTATGTTCAACTGTCCTCACAACCACAGACCACGTGTAACCACACCAGCCCAGGAGGTTCACACCAGGGTCTGCAGTACGGCGTAGACTTCAGTGGGCAAATGCTCACCTTTGATGGCCCCTGGCACGCTGGAGATGTGTGCTCTTCGCAGATTAATCCCGGTGTCAACTGTACCGGGCAGATTGCGTCGTGTGGGCGAGCGGTTTGCTGATGTCAATGTTGTAAACAGAGTGCCCCATTGTGGCGGTGAGGTTATGGTATGGGCAGGCATAAGCTACAGATTAACACAATTGCATTTTATCCATAGAAATTTGAATGCACAGAGATATCGGGATGAGATCCTGAGGACCATTGTCGTGTCACCGCCATCACCTCATGTTTTTAAATGACAATGCATGGCCTAACGTCGCAAGGATCGGTACACAATTCCTGGAAGCTGAAAATGTCCCATATCTTCCATGGCCTGCATACTCAGACAAGTCACCCATTGAGCACGTTTAGGAGGCTCTGGATCGATTAGTATGACAGCGTGTTCCAGTTCCCAACAATATCCAGCAACTTTGCACAGCCATTGATGAGTGGGACAACATTCCAAAGTCCACAATCAACTCTATGCAACGGAGATGTGTCATGCTGCGTGAGACATTTGGCGTTTAAGGTGTTTGTGACCAACTGATGCATACCTGTATTCCCAGTCATGGGAAATCCATAGATGAAATTATTTCAAATCGACTGATTTCTTTATATTAACTATAACTCAAAATATTGTTACATGTTAGGTTTATATTTTTGAACATTGTATATAGTTTGTCTGATATGATTAGTTCTTTCAGTAGTTCTTCCATTGAGGGGAGTCACGTTTACATCTAGGCCCCGTCCCAAATAGCACCCTATTGTGAGAGAAAAATGACAGACAATAACTAGGGATAGTTTAGGACTAGAACAAACCTGTCTCTCAAAATCATCCTTGCATCTGGGAGACTAATCCAGGGTGGGGTTAAGGCAACAACCCACATGCAGATAATGGCAGGATGAACCCAGAGTGGCTTATGATGCTCCTTGGTGTGCATGGGAGGGGTTGAACCAACCATGACTGAGTATTGACCAGCCTCATTATTAAAATAATTAAATAAAGATGATTGTTTGAAGAAATGACAATGTCTCTCACTTGATTAGAATATTTCACGACACTATATAGTGCACTACTTTTGACCAGAGCCCTATTGGCCCTTTTCAAAGGTAGTGCACTATATAGGGAATAGGGTGCCATTTGGGACTCAGACCTATAACAACAACCGTGCGCTGAACTTCTCTCTCCCTTGCTTTCTGATAAGCCCTTTCAAAAGTGAAAGGGACCTCGTTCAAATAATACAGTGTTTGATGTACCTTTACATATTCAGCCCATTAGTTCCTACCAACATTAGTTCCTACCTCTCATCCACACAACAGGCTGCGTCATCAGGCTCACTCAACATTTAATTATCAATTCAATTATTCATAGCCGTTATAGTGCAGCTGATTGTGGGGAAATGTCACTCCCTGGTTGTGCTTAGGAAATAATTAGGAATGGGTGGGAGGAATGAATGCAACATAAAACAGTCATTATGAATGCTTTATACAATCCGGTTCTTTTGGGGGACGAGGGTTCTTATCATTTTGGTCATTTAGCAGACACTCTTATCCAGAGCGACTGTTGTTGTGCTCAGTGGTGGCTTAGAGACACCTATAGAGATCTGAGATATTGATGAAAAACATTGTAATATTAGGGGTTTTCCTGGATCAAAATGGGGCTTAGGTGGTGGGCGTGGCGGGGGTATGGCCACGAGGGTGGCCAATGGTGCAGTCGCCCGACTTGACATTTTAGAGGCCCTCGTTGGCCGCAGTGACAATTTAGCAGTTTTAAAGCTAATTTCTTGCAATTCTCCACAGATGTGATTTCCATCGCTTACGCTATTTGAGTGACAAACGTTATAACAAAATCAAATCAGATCCTCAACACTGGGGCCCCACAAGGGTGCGTTCTGAGCTCTCTCCTGTACTCCCTGTTCACCCACGACTGCGTGGCCATGCACGCCTCCAACTCAATCAAGTTTGCAGATGACACTACAGTGGTAGGCTTGATTACCAACAACAACGAGACGGCCTACAGGGAGGACGTGAGGGCCCTCGGAGTGTGGTGTCAGGAAAATAACCTTGAGGAAATAAACTCCAGGAAACAGCAGAGGGAGCACCCCCCTATCCACATCGACAGGGCAGTAGTGGAGAGGGTAGTAGGTTTAAAGTTCCTCGGCGTACACATCACGGACAAACTGAATTGGTCCACCCACACAGACAGCGTCGTGAAGAAGGCGCAGCAGTGCCTCTTCAACATCAGGAGGCTGAAGAATTTTGGCTCATCACCAAAAGCACACAAACTTCTACAGATGCACAATTGAGAGCATCCTGTCGGGCTGTATCACCGCCTGATACGGCAACTGCTCCGCCCACAACCGTAAGGCTCTCCAGAGGGTAGTGAGGTCTGCACAACGCATCACCGGGGGCAAACTACCTGCCCTCCAGGACACCTACACCACACGATGTCACAGGAAGGCCAAAAATATCATCAAGGACAACAACCACCCGAGCCACTGCCTGTTCACCCTGCTATCATCCAGAAGGTGAGGTCAGTACAGGTGCTTCAAAGCTGGGACCGAGAGACTGAAAAACAGCTTCTAGCTCAAGGCCATCAGACTGTTAAAAAGCATTGAGTGGCTGCTGCCAACATACTGACTCGACTCCAGCCACTTTAATAATGGAAAAATTAATGTAAAAATGTATCACTAGCCACTTTAAACAATGCCACTTAATATGTTTACATACCCAACATTACTCATCTCATATGTATATACTGTACTCGATACCATCCAATGCATCTTGCCTATGCCGTTCTGTACCATCACTCATTCACATATTTGTATGCACATATTCTTCATCCCTTTACACTTGTGTGTATAAGGTAGTTGTTGTGAAATTGTTAGGTTAGATTACTCGTTGGTTATTACTGCATTGTCGGAACTAGAAGCACAAACATTTTGTGAGTCACACCTGAGACCAGGTGGTGGTTTACTCATGTGATAATGACCGAGAAGCCGGTTTGGAGGATATATTGGCATGAGTGTTGTTAGGCCCAAGGCTTTAGCCAGTGGTAAATTTGTGCAACAGACACAGGCGTTGCGTTCCTGTTCCCTACCGCACGTAGAACAACGTAAGCTAGAGAACAGGTGGTGGTTTGGGCTACCGTGAGCATTACTGTATGTAATCCTAGGTAGGCTCCATAGTTGAGGGGAGCAGGTGGGCACAGCTGTGTGGTGGTTTACCTACTTACAGTTTCTACTGTGGGGATGGGCGTGGTGAGCTCAGCTGTGAGTAGTCCTATGTGACGTAGTCCTACGCTCTACAGTACAGATCACTGAATAAACCCTATGGGTCCTGGTCAACAGTAGTGCACTCTAGGGATGTGACCGTGGGCTCAGGGGATTAACCTACCGTTAGCATGGGTATGGTATGCTCAGTTTTTTATTTTTATGTTCATTTATCCAATATTTTACCAGGTAAGTTGACTGAGAACACGTTCTCATTTACAGCAACGACCTGGGGAATAGTTACAGGGGAGAGGAGGGGGATGAATGAGCCAATTGTAAACTGGGGATTATTAGGTGACCGTGATGGTTTGAGGGCCAGATTGGGAATTTAGCCAGGACACCGGGGTTAACACCCCTACTCTTACGATAAGTGCCATGGGATCTTTAATGACCTCAAGAGTCAGGACACCCGTTTAACGTCCCATCCGAAAGACAGCACCCTACACAGGGCAGTATCCTGGGGCATTGGGATATTTTTTTTAAGACCAGAGGAAAGAGTGCCTACTACTGGCCCTCCAACACCACTTCCAGCAGCATCTGGTCTCCCATCCAGGGACTGACCAGGCCCAACCCTGCTTAGCTTCAGAAGCAAGCCAGCAGCATCTGGTCTCCCATCCAGGGACCGACCAGGCCCAACCCTGCTTAGCTTCAGAAGCAAGCCAGCAGCATCTGGTCTCCCATCCAGGGACCGACCAGGCCCAACCCTGCTTAGCTTCAGAAGCAAGCCAGCAGCATCTGGTCTCCCATCCAGGGACCGACCAGGCCCAACCCTGCTTAGCTTCAGAAGCAAGCCAGCAGCATCTGGTCTATCATCCAGGGACTGACCAGGCCCAACCCTGCTTAGCTTCAGAAGCAAGCCAGCAGCATCTGGTCTCCCATCCAGGGACCGACCAGGCCCAACCCTGCTTAGCTTCAGAAGCAAGCCAGCAGCATCTGGTCTCCCATCCAGGGACCGACCAGGCCCAACCCTGCTTAGCTTCAGAAGCAAGCCAGCAGCATCTGGTCTCCCATCCAGGGACTGACCAGGCCCAACCCTGCTTAGCTTCAGAAGCAAGCCAGCAGCATCTGGTCTCCCATCCAGGGACTGACCAGGCCCAACCCTGCTTAGCTTCAGAAGCAAGCCAGCAGCATCTGGTCTCCCATCCAGGGACTGACCAGGCCCAACCCTGCTTAGCTTCAGAAGCAAGCCAGCAGTGGTATGCAGGGTGGTGTGCTGCTGACTTTGTTTGATGGCGGGGGGGATTAACCTACCGTTAACATGGGCGTGGTAAGAAGCCCCCAGGCAAAGAACTCCAGGAAGATCACCACCACAGCATGATAGACGCTTGGATCACCCATCCCCTGGGGCTACAGCATGGAGAGAGAGAAGAAGAATGGAAAAGAGAGAGATAAGAGAAAAGGAGGGAGGAGGGAGAGAGGAGAAAAAAGAAAAAAAAAAGATTAGCTGACAGGCATACAATTCCAAAATGCCGTATGCACATCCACAAAACTTTAATTGAAATAGCCAACGGACAACACTCGTTTCAAAAATAGTGTGTGCAGTGTGAGTGAACAGCCAGTAAACTGCAACAGGTGCTGAGTATAGTGAGTGGGACTGCCCTTCTAACCCCAAGTGTCCACTAACATGTTGACTTCTGCTCATGGATTTAAAAGGAATAGACTGGTGAAACATGATGGAAATCCCTACCCACGCCAACACCAATCCAATCCTTTTACATGTGTAGGGAGGAATGCAGACGCGTCCACTTCCTGGAGATGGAAGAAGGGACATGGGAGTCTTGACAGGTGAGAGGTGGGAAAGCCATGTTGGCTGTTAAAAGTAGGGCTTGGGTGTGTTCGTTCTAGACCACAAATCACGCAATGCAATGTCAAGAACGGCTAGTTTCATTCTGACTGCCATCGCCTAGATCAAGCTAGTCTGCAGGTAACCAAAACCGTGTCAAAGGCTATTCCAAAGTATTACTGCTGAGAACATATGGTTCTCGTGAGATCTCATTGGCTCAAGACTATAGCCAACATAAACACGTGGCATCTCCCTCTCAATTCTAGTACCTACCCAAACCATGCTCCAAAAGGACCACATTACTCAATCAAGATTATTGACCTTTTGGTTATTATTGAAGCCTGAATTGAAGGGACAAAACTCAAGCAAACTCACAGCGTATTTCAGCCAGCTAGGTAACATTTTTTGTTTGGAGTAGTGTGAACTGACAAAGTCATTAACTGACAACAATTCATGTTGTCAACAAAATGTCAGTGATTTCAGATGACATTTACAAATCATGCATTTTATAGCCATCACATCCCTACAGACATTGTACCAACCTCATGCTTCAGCTAGCTACCTAGGAAAGCAACACACTCAACCAGTGAGTGAGTGAGTGAGTGAGTATGTACGATATATTTAAAAAATATATATATATATAAAAATAATTCTGTAAACACATCGGAATCGGATGAATTTAGCTAAAAATGCCAACATCGGTATCGGCCCGATGTCTAGTTTAACGGCAGTGTGCAAAATCGATGTCAAAGCTGACCTGCATACCTACACTAGCATTCAAAAGTTGTCACTTAGAAATGTCCTTGTTTCTGAAAGTAAAGCAAAAAAAAGAAGGTTGTCCATTAAAATAACATCAAATTGATCAGAAATACAGTGTAGACATTGTTAATGTTGTAAATGACTATTGTAGCTGGAAACAGCAGATTTTTTTAAATGGAATATAGGCCCATGTTGGAGGAAATTATAGTTGAAATGATTAATTATGTATACATTTAAATTATAACCATTTATTTTAATACTGTTATGTTGTGGTATGAAATGTATGGGTTTTTAGTTAAACTAGGACTGAAAATGTAGTTAAAACGAATGAATTGTCTGTACCTTGCGGGTTTAAGGGAGAAGGAGGGTATATCTCTTTAGACAGATAAGAATTTTCATTGATGTTCCATTAGCGGAGAAGAGTATATCTTTTAGACAGATTGGAATGTTTTGTTTTATGAGGGGAGTAGAAGACAATCTCCAGACCTGAAGACACTGCGCTATTGTGTGGATCGGAGAAAGTGTGAGAACTGATGACGTCATTTTGATATTCTATTTAAAATTTAATGTTCTTTGTATTTTGGATCAGTAATCAAGAATAAATGCTGAACTTGTTTTTAAAGACAAGTCTCTTGCTATTTCATGCAAATGATAAATTTACAACTTATTATGAAATAGAGAGAGTGTGAATTTGGTTTTTGGCTACAAAACATATAAGAATTTAGAATTCCTCTAACAGCCCATTATCAGCAACCATCACCCCTGGGTTCCAATGGCACGTTGTGTTAGCTAATCCAAGTTGATCATTTTAAAAAGGCTAATTGATCATTAGAAAACCCTTTTACAATTATGTTAGCACAGCTGAAAACTGTTGCTCTAATTAAGAAGCAATAAAACTGGCCCCCTTTAGACTAGTTGAGTATCTTTGTGGAGCATCAGCATTCGATTACAGGCTCAAAATGGCCAGAAGCAAAAGGACTTTCTTCTGAAACTCGTCACTCTATTCTTGTTGTGAGAAATGAAGGCTATTCCATGCGAGAAATTGCCAAGAAACTGAAGATCTCGTACAACCGTGCCTCCATTCACAGAACAGCAATAAGAACTGTCTTATAAAATAACCATCATTTATATGACACCTAGCTATATAGTTAGCTAGCTACTGTAAAACTGTCGTTTTACTATGTTTTTGGGGAAGAACATTGTCCATCCATGAGCTAGCTAGCTAGCTTTTTATTTATGACCAACACCTTTACAAGCATCGTAGCATACGTATCGAAGAATCGCTGTGACATGAAATACGAGTGAGTGTGTAATCAATGCGTAAAACTAGGTAAAAAAATAAGAAAGAATTCTATCATCAAAGGGTTAAAATATTAGGTGACGTGCAGTCATATTCGGATCCTGATTGATCCAACACTATTTTATGTGTCAAATAAGTTATTTGACACGAAAAAAGACCCAAACGGCATTCCATAGTATGTGAAATCCTGGTTGAGAATGCAACATCGAAAAAGCACAGCAAGTAAGTGAAAGAAATAGGTTGATGTTTTACTGGTAATGGGGACATAAGTAAATGCCAACAAAATAACTTTGTCAGTGTGGTGTGTGTGTGTGTGTGTAACCTTTATTTAACTAGGCAAGTCAGTTAAGAACAAATTCTTATTTACAATGACGTCCTACCCAAGCCAAACCCTGACGAAGCTGGGCCAATTGTGTGCCGCCCTATGGGACTCCCAATCACGGGCCGAATGCAATACAGCCTGGAATCGAACCAGGGACTGTAGTGACGCCTCTTGCACTGAGATGCAGTGCCTTAGACCGCTGCGTCCGTGTGTGTGTTATCTACTTGACTGTATTAGAATGCTTAAAAAGACCACCAACATTTTTAGCAAATCGGTGTTGGTTTTTAAGGAAAATATTGGATATTTTAAATTCGGCCAAAAATGTAATATCGGAGCATCACACATATACATACACACAGTATCAGTCAATAGTTCAATACCATTCAATTTATTCCATTCCAGACATTAATACGATCCCTTCTTCCCCAATTACGGTGCCACCAGCCCCCTGGTGCAGTTTGAGTCCATGTGGAGGAGAGTGATAGGGGCGGTGGAGATGGGGGTGTGAGCCGGTGGGTCAGGGCAGGGGTGATGTTGTCGATGTTTGTGTCCGGCTGTATGTTGTTGTTTGTATATGGAAGTATGGTATTTAAAATAAAATAAATAAATATATATATATATATATATATATATATATATATATATATATATATATATATATATATATATATATATATATATATATATATATATATATATACACACACACACACACACACACACTACCGGTCAAAGGTTGTAGAACACCTTCTTAAAGGGTTTTTCTTTATTTGTACTATTTTCTACATTGTAGAATAATAGAAGACATTAAAACTATGAAATAACACATATGGAATCATGTAGTAACCAAAAAAGTGTTAAAATCAAAATATATGTTATATTTGAGAGTCTACAAAGTAGCCACCATTTGCCTTGGTGACAGCTTTGCACACTCTTGGCAGTCTCTCAACCAGCTTCGTGAAGAATGCTTTTCCAACAGTCTTGAAGGAGTTCCCACATATGCTGAGCACTTGTTAGCTGCCTTTTCTGCACTCTGCGGTTCAACTCATCCCAAACCATCTCAATTGGGTTGAGGTCGGGTGATTGTGGAGGCAAGGTCATCTGACACAGCACTAAATCACTCTCAGTCTTGGTCAAATAGCCCTTACACAGCCTGGAAGTGTGTTGGGTCATCCTGTTGAAAAACAAATGATAGTCCCACTAAGCGCAAACCAAATGGGACGGCGTATTGCTGCAGAACGCTGTAGTATCCATGCTGGTTAAGGGTGCTTTTTGAATTCTAAAATCACTGATAGTGTCACCAGCAAAGCACTCCCACACCTCCATGTGTCAGTGGGAACCACACATGTAGAGATCATCCATTCACCTACTCTGCATCTCACAAAGACAGGGTGGTTGGAACCTAAAATCTCCAATTTGGACTCAGACTAAAAGGACAGATTTCCACCGGTCTAATGCCCATTGTTCGTGATTCTTGGCCCAAGCAAGTCTCTTCCTCCTCTTAGTGTCCTTTAGTAGTGGTTTCTTTGAAGCAATTTGAGATGTCTAACTTGAACTAAGCATTTATTTGGGCTGCAATTTCTGAGGCTGGTAACTCTAATGAACTTATCCTCTGCAGCAGAGGTAACTCTGGGTCTTCCTTTCCTGTGGCAGTCCTCATGTGAGCCAGTTTCATCATAGCGCTTGATGGTTTTTGCGACTGCACTTGAAGAAACTTTTAAAGTTATTGAAATTTCCCACATTGACTGACCTTCTTGTCTTACAGTAATGATGGACTGTCGTTTCTCTTTGCTTATTTGAGCTGTTTATGCCATAATACGGACTTGGTCTTTTACCAAACAGGGTTGTCTTCTGTATACCACCCCTACCTTGTAACACAAGTGATTGCCTCAAACACGTTGAGGAAAGAAATTCCAGAAATGAACCTTAACACGGCAGACCTTTTAATTGAAATGCATTCCAGGTGACTTCCTTGTGAAGCTGGTTGAGAGAATGCCAAGAGTGTACAAAGCTGTCATCAAGGCAAAGGGTGGCTACTTTGAATAATCTCAAATAAGATTTATTTGTTAAACACTTTTTGGTTACTACATGATTCCATATGTTTTATTTCATAGTTGAGGTCTTCACTATTTTATTATAGAATGTAGAAAATAGTAAACATAGATGACTAGCAGGACTCGTTTTGATGCTACTGTACATCCATCTTCATACTACCCCACCATTGTGTTGAATCCACCGTGCCTCCATCTTGGCTCTCCCCCACCACTGTAAGAACTATTTTGGAAGCTATAGAATTGCATTTTATGATTTTTTTGTTGTTGTTGCGATGTTTATTATATTACAGACACCTTAATGCATAGTTTTAAATTATATTATGCGAGCTAAACATAAAAGATACAAAAATATGAATGGAAAATTCAACACCCTACAACATTGCAGTTTGGTCTTGATCGGATTTAGCTTCAGAGAAACTGCGCAATGAGTGCAGAGAAAAAAATAATACCGAATGCAATTTAAATAACTGAACCGATGGTGAAGTAGTTCAAAAAAATGAATTGAGATACAATATAATTCCATTCATTCCGATGGAGGACTACTCCTTCTGGGGAGAGCCAATATGGCCGACCTATTGCGTCAAAGCCTCTCATTGGCCAATACACAGCATTAGCGATCTAATGTTTAATCTACTTTCAGTGTACAAACATTAGGAACACCTGCTCCTTCAACGACAGACTGACCAGGTGAAAGCTATGATCCCTTATTGAATCCACTTCAAATCAGTGTAGATTAAGGGAGAGACGGGTTAAATCATTACTTTTAAGCCTTGAGACATGGATTGTGTATCATTCAGAGGGTGAATGGGCAACACAAAATATGTAAGTGCCTTTGAACTTAGCTGCCAGGCACACCGGTTTGTGTGTCAAGAACAGCAACGCTGCTGCTGCCCCCCCCAACAGTTTCCCTTGTGCATCAATGGTCCACCACCCAAAGGACACCCGGCAAACCTTGTCAACTATGGGCCAGCATCCCCGTGGAACGCTGTTGACACCTTGTAGTCCATGCCCCGACTAATTGAGGCTGTTCTGAGGGTAAAAGGGGGTGCAACTCAATATTTGCAAGGTGTTCCTAATGTTTTCTACACCATTACAAACAACTGACACGAGTTAAACGTGTTCGATTTGCTTTGTTTGAATACTACAGTAGTGTGACTAGCGATCACACACACGAGACAATTTGAATCTAAAAAAAAAAACATCTTACGTCAAACACAACACCAAACAAACTCGGATGAAGCGTGGCTCAAAGCTAACAGCTGACTTGCTAACTCGCGGTGGTCTTGTTACCTTTAACAGTAACGTTACAACTTGTACCACCTAGCAAACATTAGCTTAGCCAACAGCTGCTAGTTTGACATGACACTAGTGAGCTGACATGTTAAACTGCCCAGCCCGGAAACAACTGGTAGCTAAACTTGATAAAACAAGCAAAATAAAATCATGCAAAACATGTCAATGTACATAGCCATTAGGCTAACGAAGAAAAATAGCAAAATATGTTAGCTAACGTTACTCACACTGCCTCCATCTTTTATAATAATTTTCTTAGCCAGAAGAACGCTGCGGTTCAGCCGCTTTTTCTTCTTCTTTTCTCCCGTCATTGTTAACTTATGTCCATTCTTGATGTCAGAGGGGTAACTTCAGTAATAAGCTCTGGAAAATGATCAATATTTGACTTCGCCTTCTCTGGCTACATAGCAAGTGATTACCCAATGCACATTTCCCCACCTCATTTTGATCCATCTTCCTGTGTAAAAAAAACAAACCGCCCCTCCGGTACGAGACTTAGCCCTGATTGGCAGGCGCTAAGGAGGCGGAAGAGGAACCTCTGGATTTGATAGGTTCAGTAAAAAAGTTTGTACTATCGATCACAAAATGTATTTTGTCGACATCATCTGTAAGTTTTGCCAGAACAGAGGAACATCATTTCGAACAGTACAGTAACACATGCTCTGATATTATAATTAATTGGAGGCGGCATAAAAAAAACAAGTAGTCTACAGTTACCTTTTCACCTCGTCTTCGTGTATTGGTTGTTTGGCACAGAGACATGTTCATCAAATACGTAAGTGAAAACCCAACATGCAACAATTGCATTGAGTTTACGGTGTTACAGCCGGAGGAAATCAGTCAGTTGAAATACATTCATTAGGCCCTAATCTATGGATTTCACATGACTGGGAATACAGATGCATCTGTTGGTCACAGATACCTTAACAAAAGTGGGCCTCAGGATCTCAATATGGTATTTTTATGCATTCAAATTGCCATCATTGTTGTCTGTAGCTTATGCCTGCCCATACCATAACCCCACCGCCACCATGTTCACAATGTTGACATCAGCAAACCGCTCACCCACAGACTCCATACACGTGGACTGGTTGTGAGGCCGGTTGGACGTACTGCCAAATTCTCTAAAATGACCTTGTATGCGGTTTATGGTAGAGAAATTAACATTAAATCCTCTGGTAACAGCTCTGGCTGACATTCCTGCAGTCAGTATGCCAATTGGACACTCCCTCAAAACTTGAGACATCTGTGGCATTGTGTCATGTTACAAAACTGCACATTTCAGGGGCCTTTTATTGTCCCCAGCACAAGGTGCACCTGTGTAATAATCATGCTGTTTAATCAGCTTCTGGATATGCCACACCTGCCAGGTGGATGGATTATCTTGGCAAAGGAGAAATGCTCACTAACAAGGATGTAAACAAAATTGGAGAGAAATAAGCTTTTTGTGCATATGGAAAATTTCTGGGATCTTTAAGTTTCAGCTCATGAAACATGGCACCAACACTTTACATGTTGCGTTTATATTTTTTGTTGTGCCCGAGGAGTATTTCTGTCTGTCATAAAGCCCTTTTGTGTGGGAAAAACTCATTCTGATTGGCTGGATCTGGCTCCACAGTGGGTGGGCCTGTGCCCACCCATGGCTGCACCACTGCCCAGGCATGTGAAATCCATACATTAGGGCCTAATTTATTTATTTCAATTGACTTGATTTTCTTATAACTCAGTAAAATCTTAGAAATTGTTGCGTTTACATTTTTGCTCAGTATAATTTGGGAATTACCCCATTCATAATACACAGACATGATAAAAGTAATATACAACATGACAGATGTGAGCAGGCAGTCATTTAAATCTATGATGAGGGAGAGAGAAGGTGCATTATCTTAAAAGGTAGACTCAGATATATGAAGTAGATGCTCAAAGTAAATAGCATTGCCGGTCAAGTTACGCAACAACTAAGAGCATTGAAGTGAGGTTAAACTTCTCCGCTGTTTTGATCCTGTACGCTTCACATTGTAACTCTGTGAAGCAAACTCATGCAGATTCTGTCTTAAGAGCAATGTCTCGCTCATCGCAATCTCTTCAGTGCTGCTCGTGTCTATATCATTTAGATGAGTCAACCTTTAATTGTCATGTTTTTTGGGGGGAGGGGGGTGGGGTGAAAATGTGAAAATATGTCAATAAATATATTGTTAAAAAAAGGGGGACCAAGGTGAAAATATCCATCTCAATTTCAAAGAAAACAGAAAAACACAAATATGCTGATAACCTTAAAACAATTGTTTTCATTTGAGGTTAATTATCAATAAAATAGGACATTTATTTCACAACGTACCAAACTAGGTGGCATAGAAGTAGTCCATTGCAAACAAGGAACCTGTATTATGGATTAAAATGATTTGGTCCTCGTTATACTACTGTCCACAGGTGAAATATCCAAAATACTTGGCTTTACAATAACATGAGATTGTACATGGTTAAAATCAAAGGTGCATTGGTACAACAGACTGCACTGTGTCTTGTGTAATTCCATTATGACATCATTAGAAAACCACAGCTGCTTTCTTAAGAGGCTCTCAACGTCAACAGCAGCATCGTGGACTACAGGAGGAGGAGGGCCAAGCACCCCCCTTCACATAGACTGAGATGTAGTGGAGCAGAACGAGAGCTTCATGTTCCCTAGTGTTCATGTCACTAAGGACCTATCATGGTTCAAACACACCAAGACTGTCGTGAAGAGGGCACGACAACACCTATTCCCCCCTCAGGAGGCTGAAAAGATTTGGCATGGGTCCTTAGATTCTCAAAAGGTTCTACAGCTGCACCATCGAGAGCATTCTGACTGGTTGCATAACCAGTGTGTATGGCCCAGTGCATCACTGGGACCGAGCTTCCTGCCATCCAGGATCTCTATACCAGGCCGTGTCAAAAGGAAGATCAGTTGGTAGAGCACGGCACTTGCCAGGGTTGTGGGTGCGATTCCCACAGTGGCCCAGTACGAACAAATATAAAAATGTATGCGCTCACTACTGTAAGTCGCTCTGAATAAGAGCATCTGCTAAATGACTAAAATGTAAAAATCAAAGTGACAGACTGTTCTCTCTGCTACCGCATGGCAAGCGGTACCGTAGCGCCAAGTCTAGGACCAAAAGGCTCCTTGAGAGCTTCTACCCCCAAGCCATTAGACTGCTGAACAGTTAATCAAATGGCCACCCGGACAATTGACATATTCCGGGTGGCCATCTCTTAGTTATTCAAAAAAAATTGTACTGACTTTCTTGCACAGGCTCGATGTACCCTCACTGGACTCTAGCCACACACACTACACAAAAACTCCAATACACACACATACATACATTCACACGCTTCACACACGCTGCTGCTACTCTGTTTATTATCTATGCATAGTCACTTTTACCCCTACCTACATGTACAGTACCAGTCAAACATTTGGACACACCTACTCATTCAAGGGTCTTTCTTACTATTTTCTATGTTGTACAATAATAGTGAAGACATCAAAACTATGAAATAACACATGGCATCATGTAGTAACCCCCAAAAAAGTGTTAAACAAATCAAAATATATTTTATATTTGAGATTCTTCAAATTAGCCACCCTTTTCCTTGATGACAGCTTTGCACGTTCTTGGCATTCTCTCAACCACCTTCACGAGATAGTCACCTGGAATGCATTTCAATTAACAGGTGTGCCTTGTTAAAAGTTCATTTGTGGAATTTCTTTCCTTCTTTAATGCATTTGAGCCAATCAGTTGTGTTGTGACAAGATAGGGGTGGTATACAGAAGATAGCCCTATTTGGTAAAAGACCAAGTCCATATTATGGCAAGAACAGCTCAAATATGCAAAGAGAAATGACAGTCCATCATTATTTTAAGACATGAAGGCCAGTCATTCTTGAAAATTTCAAGAACTTTTCAAGTGCCGTTGCAAAAACCATCAAGCTCTATGATGAAACTGGTTCTCATGAGGACCACCACAGGAAATAAAGACCCAGAGTTACCTCTGCTGCAAAGGACAAGTTCATTAGAGTTAACTGCACCTCAGATTGCAGCCCAAATAAATGCTTCACAGAGTTCAAGTAACATACACATCTCAACATCAACTGTTCAGAGGAGACTGCGTGAATCAGGCCTTCTTGGTCAAATTGCTATAAAGAAATCACTACTAAACGACACCAATAATAAGAAGAGACAAGCTTGGGCCAAGAAACACGAGCAATGGACATTAGACATTAAATGTAAGCATTTCACTGTTGTATTCGGCACATGTGACAAACTGATTTGATTTGACCAGTGGAAATCTGTCCTTGGGTCTGATGAGTCCAAATTGTAGATTTTTGGTTCCAACTGCCGTGTCTTTGTGAGATGCAGAGTAGGTGAACGGATGATCTCCTCATGAGTGGTTCCCACTGTGAAGCACGGAGGAGGTGGTGTGATAGTGGGGGGGTGCTTTGATGGTTACACTGTCAGTGATTTATTTAGAATTCAAGGCACACTTAACCAGCATGGCTACCACAGCGATACGTCATTATATGGTTTACGCTTAGTGGGACTATCATTTGTTTTTCAACAGGACAATGACCCAAAACACACTATTTGACCAAGGAGTGTGACGGAGTGCTGCATCAGATGACCTTGCCTCCACAATCACCTGACCTCAACCCAATTGAGATGGTTTGGGATGAGTTGGACCACAGAGTGAAGGAAAAGCAGCCAACAAGTGCTCAGCATATGTGGGAACTCCTTCAAGACTGTTGCCAAGAGTGTGCAAAGCTGTCCATCAAGGCAAAGGGTGGCTACTTTGAAGAATACAATGTAGAAAATAGTACAAATGAAGAAAAACTCTTGAATGAGTAGGTGTGTCCAAACGTTTGACTGGTCCTGTAAATATTACCTTGGTTACCTAGACTAACCCGTACCCCTTCACATTGACTTGGTATAGGTACCCCTTGTATACAGCCCCGTTATTGTGTTACTATTTTCCCTAGATTAAGTTAGCACATTTTTCTTACCTTTTAAAAACTAAGCATTTTAAGGTAAGGTCGACATCTGTTGTTTTCGGCGCATGTGACAAACAAAATTAGATTTGATTTGAGCTTTGATCATCACACACACACACACACACACACACACACACACACGCACACACACCCTAATGGATGTAGGAAAATATACATCATGTGCTTGGTTCTTGTTGCCATAACACAGCTCCAATGCTATCAGTCGAAGGATTAGCATCGTGTATTAAAGACGCCACCTGTCGGAGGACAATATGGCCCCATCCTAGATGTCCTCTAGCCTGGTCCCAGATCTGTTTAGTGCTCTTTCCAACTCCATTGCTGTCATTGTGCAGCCATGTTTGGCATGATAATTCCATTTGGAGCAAAAACAGACTGGCACCCAGGCTAGTCTTCTTCATCATCTATGAAAGGGATGTCCAGCTCTGAGAAGTTCCTGCTCCTAGTTTTGTTGTGGGCTGGGGGTTCTATCCATCTAGCCTGGTCAGTGGCTGTAGTAGTTCTCTGCGCCAGGTCAGGTGGCTTAGGAGGGCACTCCTGCCTCGGGCTCCTCCACAACAGGTTCATTCTGCCTGGTGGAGAAAGTCTGGATTATTAAGAGGCGTTGGCTAAACCACATACTGATCTGGGACCTGCTGGCTAGTTAAAATAGGGCCTGGTAGAGACACTCTGAATTAATCTAATAGCAGCTGGTCCCAGATCTGTAGGTGCTGGGAATGACAATGAGAATCAGAGGAGTTAATATAATATTAGACATTTAGGTGGTCCCGGGAATCAAATCCACTATACTGGCTCTTGCAAGCACCATGCTCTACCAACTGAGCTACACCACACGCATACCGATCTGGGACCAGGCTCGTACAACAGGCTGATACAGTCGGCCTGCTCCTGATAATAATAAAAAAAGGTTCTTCAGTCAGAAATAAGACACCAAGAAATACCATAGTTACTGTTACCTGGTTACACAAAAACCAGATGTAACATAGTTACTGTTGCGTGGTTACACAAAACCCAGAAATAACGTAGTTACTGTTGCCTGGTTACGCAAAAAAACACAGAAATACCGAAGTTACTGGTAAGGCTGTCAGTAAATCATTCACCTGGTTATGACCCACTTTAACAGGGAATACACCACTTCTTTCTTCAAATCTCTCCCGTAATATAGCCAGGAGTTGGCTAGCAGGAGATCGGTAAAAATAATTCAAATACTGTGTCAACCAATGTCCCAGTAAAAGAAAAACAAGACTTTATTTTACAGCCCGGTTTAAGAATCTTATAGTAGTACCATCACAACGCACTTATTAAGTTATTGTTTTCATAAGTCATTTCTAAGTTTCTATATGGGCTGTAAAATAAAGAATAGGCTGTAACATAAAGAATAAGCTGTAACAGTGGGCTGTAATATAAAGAATAGGCTGTAACAGTGGGCTGTAATATAAAGAATAGGCTGTAACAGTGGGCTGTAATATAAAGCCTTAGCGAAAACAAACAGTTGAAAAGAGTTGAAGTGCAAGAAGGCAGAGGATGGTTATGGCCTACCCAACCTCTCTACGGACCTTCTCAGTCTCCAGGCTCCCCACTATCCTCTAACGGGGGTGGACAATTCCAGTCCTCATGGGCCTGATAGCTGGGGCAAAACTGTGACACCTAACACACCTGACTCCACTAATCAACTAATCATGATCTTCAGTTTAGAACGCAATTTGATTAATCAGCTGTGTTTGCTATGAATGGAGACACCAATCAGGCCCCAGAGGACTGGCGTTGTCCACCCCTGCATCTAGCAGGATGGTGTAGGCCTACCATACCCCTCTACTGACCTTCTGAGTCCAGGCTCTCTGAGCTGATTGATGACTCAGAGTCCAGGTTGTCGTTGTCGGAGTTCTCCTGTTCCAGCTCTGGCAACCTGCACGCCAGCTCCTCCCTGAAAAACACATACACACCCTTCCAGGAACGGTTTGACAAAACACTAAGCCCAGCTGTATGGTATCGTGGTGTCAGCTGTAACATACTAACTATAACAGTCATATAATTTCACAGAGTCCAGCACGTTACAAACACATTAACACCATGAAACATACAGAACTAAACAGCTTCTACAGTACCAACTGAGACAGTGTTTCTCTTTTACACATCTGATTAGTTCAGTTAGATGTGTTGTTCTAGGTTCGAGACGACACGTTGCCCCCCGACAACAGAGAACGAGAGGAGTCTCCATCTCGTCACTCACTTCTCCTGCTTGATGGATTTTATCCTTTCGATGAGGTTCCTCTCTGATTCCATGTCTATATCCAACGGGTCAAGGTTGTCCATGTGAGGGGCGTCCAGCTCCGATGAAGGTTTCTCTGAGATCTGTAGATGTACAGTAGAGATGAGTCAATACACCAGAGACAGGAACACAAACCGCTTTAGGGAACCTGGCATTCCCAGGGAATGACGGAACTTCCCACAGTGATCCATATCCGTATTCACAGATATTCACAGATATTCACAGTATATCAAGTTTATATTCACAGTAGAGCATTAAAGGGTGATCAGAATAGATACACTACATTACCGAATGTATGTGGACACCCTTTCAAATCAGTGTATTTGGCTATTTCAGCTACATCCGTTGCTGACAGGCGTGTAAAATCGAACACAGCCATACAATCTCCTCAGAAAAACATTGGCAAAAAATAATCACAGAATGCTTACTAAGGACTGACTGCTTCCTACCTTGAGAGATATTGTATGTACATACATTTAATGGCCTTACTGAAGAGCTTAGTGACATGGCATCAACGTGGCACTGTCATAGGATGCCACCTTTCCAACAAGTCAGTTCTTCAAATTTCTGCCCTGCTAGAGCTGCCCCGGTCAATTGTAAGTGCTGTTATTGTGAAGTGGAAATGTTTAGAAGCAACAACGGCTCAGCTGCAAAGTGGTAGGCCGCAACAAGCTCACAGAATGGGACCACTGGGTGCTCACTACAGAGTTCCATTTGCCTCTGGAAGTAACATCAGCACAAGAACTGTTCGTCGGAAGCTTCCCGAAATAGGCTTCCATGGCCGAGCAGCCGCACACAAGCCTAAGATCATCATGCTTAATGCCAAACATCGGCTGGAGGGGTGTAAAGCTCGCCGCCATTGGAACGCTGGAGCAGTGAAACGCGTTCTCTGGAGTGATGAATCACGCTTCACCATCTGGCAGTGCGACAGACGAATCTGGGTTTGGCGGATGCCAGGAGGACGCTACCTGCCCCAATGTATAATACTAACTGTCAAGTTTGGTGGAGGAGGAATAATGGTCTGGGGCTGTTTTTAATGGTTCGGGCTAGGCCCCTTAGTTCCAGTCAAGGGAAATCTTAACACTACAGCATACAGTGATATTATAGACCATTCTGTGCTTCCATCTTTGTGGCAACAGTTTGGAGAAAGGCCCTTTCCTGTTTCAGCATGACAATGCCCCCATGCACAAAGCGAGGTCCATACAGAAATGGTTTGTAAAGATCGGTGTGGAAGAACTACATTATAGACGATTCTGTGCTTCCAACTTCGTGACAACAGTATGGAGTACGGTGTAAGCTCACTGTCCTTACAGTGTTCCGTCTCTTGAGTTTGAGCTGGTTGACGGCCAAGGCCTCAGCGTATTCCAGCTCGGTGATATCCTTCATCTTCTCAGTGTACCGTCTGAACTGTTCGGAGATCAGGATCTCCACACACCTGGGGGAGAGAGCAAACGTCAGGGGTTAGGGCTTCTGACAACAAAAATTAATCACAGAATGCTTACTAAGGACTGACTGCTTCCTACCTTGAGAGATATTGTATGTACATACATTTAACCCTAAACTGGGAAATAGCATATACTGTATGCCATTGTGTAGTCTCTCTTAACGTTTGCTGAACTTATTTTTGTGATATCTAATACCTTCTCAAAGACATTGGATGTGCGTATGTAAACTTTTCCCTATGTAGACTCACGTGGTTGTCTTGGAGACGTCCTTCATGACTAGGAAGGGGTCAGTGGTGTCTTGGGATCGCAGGATGCAGGGGGCAAACACTATGGCCAGGGAGTTTGCTGACATCCTGTTGTGTTGTTCCTCCTTTGCCACTCTGGAGGAAGTAAAAAAATAAAAAAAACTCCATCAAGATCTGACACAGCACGTCTATTATCGTCCTAATACACAACATGGTTATAAATGACCTGTGGCAAAAGCTGGGGCCCCAGAGTTTTCCCTGGTCAGGTCACGTGGTTAGGGAAAACTCAGGGACCTAAGTTCAAGCCTAGTGGGAAAGCCTTTGTACGATAGATGGTGATTTACAAACATCAGTCAACATGAATACACATATGTGTAAAAGAGTGAAAAACAGAAAGGGGGTTATAACCTATCTGAACAGGTGAAAGGGGGGTTTATAACCTACCTGACCAGATGAAAGGGGGGTTATATAACCTACCTGACCAGATGAAAGGGGGGTTTATAACCTACCTGACCAGATGAAAGGGGGGTTATAACCTACCTGACCAGATGAAAGGGGGTTTATAACCTACCTGAACAGGTGAAAGGGGGGTTTATAACCTACCTGACCAGATGAAAGGGGGTTATATAACCTACCTGACCAGATGAAAGGGGGGTTATATAACCTACCTGACCAGATGAAAGGGGGGTTTATAACCTACCTGACCAGATGAAAGGGGGGTTATATAACCTACCTGACCAGATGAAAGGGGGTTTATAACCTACCTGAACAGGTGAAAGGGGGGTTTATAACCTACCTGACCAGATGAAAGGGGGGTTTATAACCTACCTGAACAGGTGAAAGGGGGGTTTATAACCTACCTGACCAGATGAAAGGGGGGTTTATAACCTATCTGACCAGATGAAAGGGGGGTTATATAACCTACCTGACCAGATGAAAGGGGGGTTATATAACCTAACTGACCAGATGAAAGGGGGTTTATAACCTACCTGAACAGGTGAAAGGGGGGTTTATAACCTACCTGACCAGATGAAAGGGGGGTTTATAACCTACCTGACCAGATGAAAGGGGGGTTATAACCTACCTGACCAGATGAAAGGGGGGTTATATAACCTACCTGACCAGATGAAAGGGGGTTTATAACCTACCTGAACAGGTGAAAGGGGGGTTTATAACCTACCTGACCAGATGAAAGGGGGGTTTATAACCTACCTGACCAGATGAAAGGGGGGTTATAACCTACCTGACCAGATGAAAGGGGGGTTATATAACCTACCTGAACAGGTGAAAGGGGGGTTTATAACCTACCTGACCAGATGAAAGGGGGGTTTATAACCTACCTGAACAGGTGAAAGGGGGGTTTATAACCTACCTGACCAGATGAAAGGGGGGTTTATAACCTATCTGAACAGGTGAAAAGGGGGGTTATATAACCTATCTGAACAGGTGAAAGGGGGGTTTATAACCTACCTGACCAGATGAAAGGGGGGTTTATAACCTACCTGACCAGATGAAAGGGGGTTATAACCTATCTGAACAGGTGAAAAGGGGGTTTATAACCTACCTGACCAGATGAAAGGGGGGTTTATAACCTACCTGACCAGATGAAAGGGGGGTTTATAACCTACCTGACCAGATGAAAGGGGGTTATAACCTATCTGAACAGGTGAAAAGGGGGTTTATAACCTACCTGACCAGATGAAAGGGGGGTTTATAACCTACCTGACCAGATGAAAGGGGGGTTATATAACCTACCTGAACAGGTGAAAAGGGGGGTTATATAATCTACCTGACCAGATGAAAGGGGGTATATAACCTACCTGACCAGATGAAAGGGAGTTATATAACCTACCTGACCAGGTGAAAATGGGGGTTTATAACCTACCTGACCAGGTGAAAGGGGGGTATAACATACCTGACCAGGTAAAAGGGGGGTTATATAACCTACCTGACCAGGTGAAAGGGGGGTATAACCTACCTGACCAGGTAAAAGGGGGGTTATATAACCTACCTGACCAGGTGAAAGGGGGGTATAACCTACCTGACCAGGTGAAAGGGGGGTATAACCTACCTGACCAGGTGAAAGGGGGGTATAACCTACCTGACCAGGTGAAAGACCAATCTCTCCAGTGTTTGGAAGTTAGCGGAGGGAAGCTCGTCCAGTTTCTGGTAGACCGCACGAAGCCGCTCAGATTGCTCTGGCAACTCTGCACATGAAATGTCACAATGTCAAATATACAGTAGTTATTTCAAGTACTTGAGGTTTGCTTGATTTAGCTTGACTGCCTGATGTGCAGGGTGGGCGGGGGTCTGCAGAGTTTGCACTTTTGGGACTATACCATTGGGTCAATTGTAGCCAAGTGGGCAGGCTAAATGAAGCACGCAAGTATTTTAAATGGATTTCACTGTCAACTCTGTACATGCAAAACATAGGTTTTTAAACATTTTTGCTACGCTGTGACATTCTGAACAGGACGCATGAGACAGACTCACCAACGGCGTGCAGGAAGTCCTTGTAGAGGCGGTACGTCAGGAGGGGGTCAGGCAGCTCTCTGAACCAGCGTTTCACCAGGCCAGTCACCGTGTGGATGGAGTAGTTCTCCAGAGTCGCCGTCTCAGGGTCTGACAAAACAAACAAAAAAAGAGATTGCACTTAATTTTACGGTAGTCAAAATATTTTTTACGGTAGTTCCTACCGGTACTTGCAATGCGCCGGATGATGTCATGACATAGTTCTATGTTGTTCATAGCAGCTGGTAGGTCCTCTGTTCTGACACCAGTGTCTAGGCAGATGGTTCTCATATAATACATTCAATAGGAAAATAATGTTTTCTGGAAAAATAAACTTACTTATCTCCAGCAGTTGGTGTAATTCCCTGGCGTGCGAGGCAGAACCAGATTTACGGTAGAGGCCCTCTGTGTACAGGCCATTCATCTCAACATGCTCCAGCATCATCAGAAGTACCATGGGGATCGGGTAGGTCTTATTGGTCAGTACACACACCTGCACCCCAAAGTGCAGACAGCCAGGTTCTCCATCGTCCTAACACACAGGATTAATCAATAGTCTTGACAAACTTTACTTCACTAACTTAACTTTACTTGTTAAAAATGGAGCCGGAAAAGAATGCAGACATTTACGTGTCCCCAACAGATTGTGTTTTTTGTTAGTTTATTTTTATTTTTTTTAACTTATTTTGTACATAATGTTGCCGCTAGTCTCTCGTGACCAAAAGTGACTTCTGGACATCAGGACTGTGAATACTCAACACGGACTGGCAGAATCCTTTTTTTCCTTTTAACGAGTCTGACGAGCCCGACGTGAACAATATACTGCTTTCTCGGGAACAGGCCCAGATCCCCGTGATTTGCGTGAAGAGGAGGTGGAGAAAAAGGGTCTAGAGGGCGGGCTGCCTTCTGAGAATTCGTAGGCAATCGAATAAACCCTCACTTCCTTCCACTCTGCTAGCAAACGTACAATCTATGGAGAATAAAATAGATGACCTACACGCAAGATTAAACTGCCAACGGGACATTCAAAACTGTAATATCTTATGCTTCACGGAGTCGTGGTTGAACGACGACACTATCAACATACAGCTGGCTGGTTATACGCTGCTCCGGCAGGATAGAACAGCAGCGTCTGATAAGATGCGGACAATGTATTTTTGTAAATAACAGCTGGTGCACGATATCTAAGGAAGTCTCAAGCTATTGCTCACCGGAGGTAGAGTGTCTCATGATAAGCTGTAGACCACACTATCTACCTAGAGAGTTATTTGTATTTTTCATAGCTGTTTACATACCACCACAGTCAGAGGCTGACACTAAGACAGCATTGAATGAGCTGTATTCCGCTATAAGCAAACAAGAAAACGCTCACCCAGAGGCGGCGCTCCTAGTAGCCAGAGACTTTAATGCAGGGAAACTTAAATCTGTTTTACCAAATTTCTAATCAGCATGTTAAATGTGCCATTGGAAGGAAAACAACTCTGGACCACCTTCACTCCACACACAGAGACGCTTAAAGCTCTCCCTCGCCCTCCATTTGGCAAATCTGACCATAATTCTATCCTCCTGATTCCTGCTTACAACCAAAAATGAAAGCAGGAAGCACCAGTGACTCTGTCTATAAAGAAGTGTTCAGATGAAGCAGATGCTAAGCTACAGGACTGTTTTGCAGCACAGACTGGAATATGTTCAGGGATTTCTCCGATGGCATTGAGGAGCACACCACACCAGTCATTGGCTTCATCAATAAGTGCATTGATGACGTCGTCCCCACAGTGACCGTACGTACATATCCCAACCAGAAGCCATGGATTACAGGCAACATTCGCACTGAGCTAAAGGGTAGAGCTGCCGCTTTCAAGGAGCGTGACTCTAATCCGGGAAGCTTATAAGAAATCCTGCTATGCCCTTCGACGAACCATCAAACAGGCAAAGCGTCAATACAGGACTGAGATTGAATCCTACTACACCGGCTCTGATGCTCGTCGGATGTGGCAGGGCTTGCAAACCATTACAGACTACAATGGGAAGCACAGCCGAGAGCTGCCCAGTGACACGAGCATACCAGATGAGCTAAATAATTTCTATGCTATGCGCTTCGAGGCAAATAACACTGAAACATGCTTGAGAGCACGAGCTGTTCCGGGAAGACTGTGATCACGCTCTCTGCAGCCGAAGTGAGTAAGACCTTTAAACTGGTCAACATTCACAAGGCCGCAGGGCCAGACAGATTACCAGGACGTGTACTGTGAGCATGCACTGAGCAACTGGCAAGTGTCTTCACTGACATTATCAACCTCTCCCTGTCCAAGTCTGTAATATCAACATGTTTTAAGCAGACCACCATAATGCCTGTGCCCAAGAACACTAAGGTAACCGGCCTAAATTACTACTGACACACTCACGTCTGTAGCAATGAAGTGCTTTGAAAGGCTGGTCATAGCTCACATCAACACCATTATCCCAGAAACCCTCGACCCTCTCCAATTTGCATACCACCCCAACAGATCCACAGATGATGCAATCTCTACTGCACTCCACACTGCACTTTCTCACCAGGACAAAAGGAACACCTATGTGAGAATGCTATTCATTGACTACAGCTCAGCATTCAACACCATAGTGCTCTCAAAGCTCATCAATAAGCTAAGGACCCTGGGACTAAACATCTTCCTCTGTAACTGGATCCTGGACTTCCTGACAGACCACCCCCGGGTGGTAAGAGTAGTTAACAACACATCCGCTATGCTGATCCTAAACACAGGGACCCCTTAGGGGTGCGTGCTCAGTCTCCTCCTGTACTCCTTGTTCCTTCATGACTGCACGGCCAGCCATGACTCCAACACCATCATTAAGTTTGCCGATGACACAACAGCGTTAGGCCTGATCACCGACAACGATCAGACAGCCTATAGGGAGAAGGTCAGAGACCTGGCTGTGTGGTGCCAGGACAACAACCTCTCCCTCAACGTGATCAAGACAAAGGAGATGATTGTGGACTACAGGAAAAAGAGGACCAAGTGCACCCCCATTCTCATCGACGGGGCTGCAGGTTGAGAGCTTCAAGTTCCTTGGTGCCCACATCACCAACAAACTAATATGGTCCAAGCACACCAAGACAGTCGTGAAGAGGGTACAACAAAACCTATTCCCCCTCAGGAGACTGAAAAGACTTAGCATGGGGCCTCAGATCCTCAAAAGGTTCTACAACTGCACCATCGAGAGCATCCTAACTGGTTGCATCACTGCCTGGTATGACAACTGCACCGACCGCAATGCACTACAGTGGGTAGTGCGAACGGCCCAGTACATCACTGGGGCCAAGCTTCCTGTCATCCAGGATCTCTATACTAGGCGGTGTCAGAGGAAGGCCCTAGCAATTGTCAAAGACTCCAGCCACCCTAGTCATAAACAGTTTTCTCTGCTACCACACGGCAAGCGGTACCGGAGCGTCAAGTCTAGGTCCAAGAGGCTTCTAAACAGCTTTTACCCCCAAGCCATAAGACTCCTGAACACCTAATCAAATGGCTACCCAGACTATTTGCATTGCAAACCCCCCCCCCCCCCCCCCCCCCCCCCCCCCCCCCCCCCCCGTCTCACATGTACATATTACCTCAACTAACCTGTGCCCCTGCCCATTGACCCCCCCCTGTATATAGTCTCGCTATTGTTATTTTACTGCTGCTCTTTAATTACTTGTTACTGGTATTTCTTATATTTATCCGTATTCTTTTAAACTGTATTGTTGGTTAGGGACTCGTAAGTAAGCATTTCATTGTAAGGTCTACCTACACCTGTTGTATTCGGCGCATGTGACTAATAACATTTTATTTGTCAGACTTAACTTGGTGAACTTGACAAACATTACTTGACAAACTGCTCACCAGCCTGGCACATCGAGTTGAGCAGTCAGTGATGATTTTGGAAAGGCATTTCTTGTGACATATCAATTTGCAAGCTAAACAAAAGAAGAGAGGAGAAAATAACACAATGATAAAATCTCGTCTAAATTCTGTTCAAATGTTCTCTTCTATATTCTAATTCTCTGTTCAAATGTTATCTTCTATATTCTAATTCTCAGTTCTAATGTTGTCTTCTATATTCTAATTCTCAGTTCTAATGTTGTCTTCTATATTCTAATCATATGTTCATATGTTCTCTTCTATATTCTAATTCTCAGTTCTAATGTTGTCTTCTATATTCTAATCATATGTTCATATGTTCTCTTCTATATTCTAATCATATGTTCATATGTTCTCTTCTATATTCTAATCATATGTTCATATGTTCTCTTCTATATTCTAATTACATGTTCAAATGTTCTCTTCTATATTCTAATTCTCAGTTCTAATGTTCTCTTCTATATTCTAATTCTCAGTTCTAATGTTGTCTTCTATATTCTAATTCTCAGTTCTAATGTTGTCTTCTATATTCTAATTACATGTTCAAATGTTGTCTTCTATATTCTAATCATATGTTCATATGTTCTCTTCTATATTCTAATCATATGTTCATATGTTCTCTTCTATATTCTAATCATATGTTCATATGTTCTCTTCTATATTCTAATTCTCAGTTCTAATGTTGTCTTCTATATTCTAATTACATGTTCATATGTTCTCTTCTATATTCTAATCATATGTTCAAATGTTCTCTTCTATATTCTAATTCTCAGTTCTAACGTTCTCTTCTATATTCTAATCATATGTTCAAATGTTCTCTTCTATATTCTAATTCTCAGTTCTAATGTTCTCTTCTATATTCTAATTCTCAGTTCTAACGTTCTCTTCTATATTCTAATCATATGTTCAAATGTTCTCTTCTATATTCTAATCATATGTTCAAATGTTCTCTTCTATATTCTAATTCTCAGTTCTAATGTTGTCTTCTATATTCTAATTCTCAGTTCTAACGTTCTCTTCTATATTCTAATCATATGTTCAAATGTTCTCTTCTATATTCTAATCATATGTTCAAATGTTCTCTTCTATATTCTAATCATATGTTCAAATGTTCTCTTCTATATTCTAATCATATGTTCAAATGTTCTCTTCTATATTCTAATTCTCAGTTCTAATGTTGTCTTCTATATTCTAATCATATGTTCAAATGTTCTCTTCTATATTCTAATTCTCAGTTCTAATGTTGTCTTCTATATTCTAATCATATGTTCAAATGTTCTCTTCTATATTCTAATTCTCAGTTCTAATGTTCTCTTCTATATTCTAATTCTCAGTTCTAATGTTCTCTTCTATATTCTAATTCTCGTTTAAATGTTCTCTTCTATATTCTAATTCTATGTTTAATGGTGAACAACAGATAGCTAGCTACTCACCGCTGCACATGTAGGCCTTCTCCATAACCCAGATGTAGAAACCACACAGGTCACAGGACTGCCTGATGTTGACCTGGTACGTACTAAACATGTGACCTAAAGGGCTGTCGAGCTGGAAACACACAACACACATCATTCAAGCCGAACCATTGACCTGGGTTGCATTGACCTGGATTGTGACAGTGATATTCTGAGATTCAACTTAGTGTTGGTCGCAACGAGCCAATTCAACTTAGTATTGGTCGCAACGAGCCAATTCAACTTAGTGATGAGATAATGAGACAATTCAACTTAGTGATGAGATAATGAAACAATTCAACTTAGTGATGAGATAATGAGACAATTCAACTTAGTGATGAGATAATGAGACAATTCAACTTAGTGATGAGATAATGAGACAATTCAACTTAGTGATGAGATAACTTACACATTTTTTCTTTTTCGTCTGGCTTGTTCACGGTCTGCAACAAATAGAAAAGACGATCAGGGGTGGAATATATCTCCGAACCTCTTAAAATTACACCTTCAACTGATGTTTTACACTTCTCAAAACTATGTGTACTGCTGCTCTGGAGCATTCAAAAGAGTCAAAGATACAGTCAAAGATACTGTAGGTCAAACCCAAAGATACTGTGTCCGTAACATGTCTGTGTACCTGCATGTGTGTATACAGTATCTGCGTGTGAGTGCCTGTGTCTAACTCAGAACTACCTTGACCGGTAGCCCAAACCCCTCTCGTTTGATCTCTCCCCGTATGAAGCCGTCCAGGATGGACTGGAACAGGTTGACCACCAGGCTGACCTCGGTCAGCTGCTTGGCTCCAGCATGACTGGACACACAGTTGTGGTAGCCCGTCATCAGGACCTTATAGCTGATGTGGGGCTTCTGTTGATCAGGGGAGGGTAGAGGACAGGGTTAATGAAGGGTGTGGGGGTGTTATGATATACAGCACATCCCAAATGTTCACAACAGTGCTGTGCTAAAAAAATAAACGCTCAGAATAAAAATAATTTGTGCTTTATAAATCTCTTACCGTGTGTGTACTCCTGGCCCTAGTCAAGCTCTATATATACTGTTGATTTAGCTTCATCTCTCTTTCAAGACAGTCTTCTAAGCTTGAATAGTATACCATGCATACTTAATTATGAACAAACCTAAAGCTCCATATCTCTTCTAGTGCCAAGGTCAGGAAGTAAACTCACCAAGACGGAGTACATGCCCTTTATGGTCTCTCTGAACTGCATGGTGGCTGTAAGGAAGATCGTCTCTGTGGCTGACAGCTCTTTTACCCTGGTCCTCAGCTCGTTTACCTGGGAGGTATAGGAATATACATTATTTCAAAGTAGTAGTCTACTATTCAAAATAGCCTGGATTCAACTTTAAAATCCTCTGCAATAAGACGTGTAACTGGTAACAAATCGGCAAAGATGCACTGCACCAGTATGAGAGACAGACCGAGCGAATGAGTGACTGAGTGAGAGAGAGAAAGAGTGAGAGAAAGTGAGAGAGACAGAGACAAAGTGACAGAGACAGAGAGACAGACAGACAGAGACAGAGCAAGAGACAGACAGAGCGAGAGACAGACAGAGACAGAGCAAGAGACAGACAGAGCGAGACAGAGCGAGAAAAGACAGACAGAGCGAGAGACAGACAGAGCGAAAGAGTGAGAGACAGACAGACAGACTGAGACAGACAGATAGAGAGAGACACAGAGAGAGAGACACAGAGAGAGAGAGAGAATGAGTGACTGAGCAAGTTAGGCAGTCAAAACCTGCTCATGATAGACCCTCTGAAGACTAAGGCTTTGGTAGGCTGGACCCAGATCAGTTTGGTAGCCTGGACCCAGATAATTTTGGTAGCCTGGACCCAGATCAGTTTGGTAGCCTAGACCCAGATCAGTTTGGTAGCCTGGACCCAGATCAGTTTGGTAGCCTGGACCCAGATCAGTTTGGTAGCCTGGACCCAGATCAGTTTGGTAGCCTGGACCCAGATCAGTTTGGTAGCCTGGACCCAGATCAGTTTGTGGTGCTTGAAAATGACTTAGCAAGTCAACACAAATAGATCTAACACCAGGCTAGAGATCCTAATAAACCGGAAACGATCCTGGAGCTGAGGTGATTACAGGTGAGTGCCAGACAGGTATCCCACCTGGTTCCCCAGGAACTCATCCAGGTGTCGGAGCTCATCAGTGTCGGTGATCTCCCGTTCCAGAGAAGCATTCCACTGCTCGGAGACCCGCGTGGCTCGGCTGATCCTGATGGTAGTGTTACCACGCACTTCAGTGTTGTTACCACGGCGCCCAGTGTACAGGGAGGAGGTAGAGGTGGCTATAGGTAAGGTAAGGATACGTGTGTGTTTAGACAGATAGAGAGAGGACGTGTGGTTGAGATTATACCATTGATCACTAGATGGTAGTAGAGGAGAGACAGAATGTGAAAGGCACTAAAATAGTTTTCATCATAGCACAGTCTAGGTGGACAACACAGCGAGCAGTTTCCTGTAGGGGGTGGGATTATAGTACCTCCTTTCCCAGATGTTGCATTCTCATTGGTCACCATCCCGTACGCATTTGTCTGTGAGTTTCGAGTCGGACGTTTCCTCCGAAACTTACTGAAGATGCCAAGCCTGTGGAACACAAAGGGTTAACATGTAACATGACAAAGAAAACGCTGAATTTTCCACACTCGGTCCAGGAAAAAAGATGATCTATTATATTGACAAGAAGTTACTGCTCTAACAACGGAAATATACATCCTCAATAATGGAAGGAAAGCGGGAGGAGGCGAGATCAGGTGGGACCATTCTAGCCAATGAGAGGGTACAGTAGATACACGTGTGAACAACAGGCATAACTAAGTCATTTTTTCTCTCAAAGTTGCCAGAATGCCAGTTGCATCCACTTACATGTAACAGCCTAAATGTTACAAAAACGTATATATTTCATTAAAAATAAGCCTCACGTAATTTGACACTCTCTCGTAGAATTCCATACAAAAATAATGACATACCGCATCATATCCAGTCAAAATATGGACAATAACTCCTGTGTTATAGTTGGCTGAATGGCCTTTACCTATCAGGAGTGGTCGGCTGGGATTGGCTGGAGTCTCTGCGGGTTATGCTCTCATCTGGGAGGCTGAAACTAGCCCCGTCCGTGGAAATATCAGAACATTTCGGAAACTGAGAGATAAAACAAAATTACTGAACATCCGAGATTGTATGACATGAGACAACACAACCATGCTGGGGGCCAATCAGGTGGGTCGTTATTAACAGGTAACACGTGGGGAGTGTTGGTGCCTAGAAAGGAAACTATTAAAAGGGACAGTGCAACATTTTGTCAAGGATCAGGTGAAACTGGGTTTTAGTGCAAAAATGTTGCACTATCACTTTAAGAACAGAGAAGTTTGTTTTCAGATCATTCCCTTTCCCCAGCGTCTGTAGGGGTAGTAGTAGCATATAAATCCCAGGCCCGGCAACAGCCACCAGATCCTTCACAATACAGTCTCTCCTCCCCCTTCCTTCTCCCTACAGAAAGCTCTGTCTCTCCTTCTCCCTACAGAGAGCTCTCAGTCTCTCCTTCTCCCTACAGAAAGCTCTGTCTCTCCTTCTCCCTACAGAAAGCTCTGTCTCTCCTTCTCCCTACAGAGAGCTCTCAGTCTCTCCTTCTCCCTACAGAAAGCTCTGTCTCTCCTTCCCCCTACAGAAAACTCTGTCTCTCCTTCTCCCTACAGAGAGCTCTCAGTCTCTCCTCCCCCTTCCTTCTCCCTACAGAGAGCGCTCTCTCTCCTCCCCCTTCCTTCTCCCTACAGAGAGCTCAGTCCCTCCTCCCCCAACAGAGAGCTCTGTCTCTCCTCCCCCTTCCTTCTCCCTACAGAGAGCTCTCAGTCTCTCCTCGCCCTTCCTTCTCCCTACAGAGAGCTCTGTCTCTCCTCAACATTGTGACCAGTTGAAGAGTGGGTTCTATCCATCCTACTGACCAGCTGAAGAGTGGGATCTGTCCATCCTACTGACCAGCTGAAGAGTGGGTTCTATCCATCCTACTGACCAGCTGAAGAGTGTGTTCTATCCATCCTACTGACCAGCTGAAGAGTGGGTTCTATCCATCCTACTGACCAGCTGAAGAGTGGGTTCAATCCATCCTACTGACCAGCTGAAGAGTGGGATCTGTCCATCCTACTGACCAGCTGAAGAGTGGGATCTGTCCATCCTACTGACCAGCTGAAGAGTGGGTTCTATCCATCCTACTGACCAGCTGAAGAGTGTGTTCTATCCATCCTACTGACCAGCTGAAGAGTGGGTTCTATCCATCCTACTGACCAGCTGAAGAGTGGGTTCAATCCATCCTACTGACCAGCTGAAGAGTGGGATCTGTCCATCCTACTGACCAGCTGAAGAGTGGGTTCAATCCATCCCACTGACCAGCTGAAGAGTGGGTTCAATCCATCCTACTGACCAGCTGAAGAGTGGGATCTGTCCATCCTACTGACCAGCTGAAGAGTGGGTTCTATCCATCCAAGGGTGTGTCAACATCAGTAGCATGTTTAGACATAACACTTCACATACAGTAGCCCTTCACGTAGCATCTTAGCTCCCTGTGTAGGTGTGACATCTAGAGATGTGAGTCGTAGAGATGTGACATCTAGAGATGTGAGTCGTAGAGACGTGAGTCGTAGAGACGTGACATCTAGAGATGTGAGTCATAGAGGCGTGATATCTAGAGATGTGAGTGGTAGAGACGTGACATCTAGAGATGTGAGTCGTAGAGACGTGACATCTAGAGATGTGAGTCGTAGAGACGTGACATCTAGAGATGTGAGTCGTAGAGACGTGAGTCAGAGATGTGAGTCATAGAGATGTGAGTCCTAGAGATGTGAGTCCTAGAAATGTGACATCTAGAGATGTGACATCTAGAGATGTGACATCTAGAGATGTGACATCTAGAGATGTGAGTTGTAGAGATGTGATATGCCATGTTGTGGTGTCTCTACGCAGTGTTGTGGTGTCTCTCTTTACGCAATGTTGTGGTGTCTTTTGTCGTGATGTGTGTTTGGTCCTACATTTTTGTGATATGTGATATGCAGAGATGTGACATGTAATAGTGAGTAGAGTTATGACAGTATGAGAAAACAGTACCCCAGAATGAGAAAACAGTACCCCGGAATGAGAAAACAGTACCCCGGAATGAGAAAACAGTACCTCGGAATGAGAAAACAGTACCTCGGAATGAGAAAACAGTACCTCGGAATGAGAAAACAGTACCCCGGAATGAGAAAACAGTACCCCGGAATGAGAAAACAGTACCCCGGAATGAGAAAACAGTACCCCGGAATGAGAAAACAGTACCCCGGAATGAGAAAACAGTACCTCAGAATGAGAAAACAGTACCTCAGAATGAGAAAACAGTACCCCAGAATGAGAAAACAGTACCCCGGAATGAGAAAACAGTACCTCAGTAGCGATGGGAGAGCTGTCTGACACCGACCCAGAGTTCCTGAGTTTTCAGAGAGAAATGTGAACTGTAAGCTCTTTGTTAGAATTCCAGAAATATCTATAAGATATTGATGAAAGATACAATCAGAGAATGAGGAAACTCAGTGGCCAGTTTATTAGGTACACCACCCATTCACGAAAATGGTTCGCTCCTACAGACAGTGAGTCACGTGGCCTGGGCTTGCTATATAAAGCAGGCAGACAGGCATAGAGGCTTTCAGTTACTGTTCAATTTGAATGTTAGAATGGGCAAAACGAGTGACCTAAGCGTCATTGAGCGTGGTATGATCGTCGGTGCCAGGAGCGCCGGTTCCAGTATCTCAGAAACATCTGGCCTCCTGGGCTTTTTACGCACGACAGTGTCTAGTGTTTACCAAGAATGGTGCAACTAACAAAAACCATCCAGTCAGCTCAGCGGCAGTCCTGTGGGTGAAAACAGCTCGTTGATGAGAGGTCAAAAGAGAATGGCAAGAATCGTTCAAGCTAACAGGAGGGCCACAAACAGACAAACAACGTCGCAGTTTAACAGTGGTGCGCAGAACGGCATCTCGGAACACACAACTTGTCGGTCCTTGTCACGGATTGGCTATTTGCAGCAGACGACCACATCAGGTTCCACTCCTATCAGCTAAAAACAAGAAGAAGCTGCTCCAGTGGGCACAGAAACACCACCAATGGACAATTGAGGAGTGGAAAAACATTGTCTGATGAATCCCAGTTCCTGTTGAGTCATGCTGATGGCAGAGTCAGGATTTGGCGTAAGCAGCACGAGTCCATGACCACATCCTGCCTGGTGTCAACGGTACAGGCTGGTGGTGTAATGGTGTGGAGAATGTTTCCATGGCACACGTTAGGTTCCTTGATACCAATTGAGCAACATTTCCATTCCCCAAAGAATTCAGACTGTTCTGGAGGCAAAAGGGGGTCCCGATCCGGTACTAGTTGGGTGTACCTAATAAACTGGCCAATGAGAGTATATCTGGCTACTTATTCAAGTTCATATCAAGAGGACATTGAAAAGGTCCTAACAGGTAGAGTTAAGAGAAATACTAAGACATGACATAACCAGTGACGTAGTGGTAAGAAAACAGGTGGGTAAACGCTGATCGCAGTGAATAAAGCACCGCTCGCTGTACTGGCAAAGACGATTTCCGCAAAAGCTGGGTAAACATTTTTTTTTTTAAAGTATGTAAATCACGTTTACTCTTTCCGCTACACCACTGGACATATCATTATCGTGACATGACATATCATTATTGTATCATGACATATCATTATCGTAACGTGACATATCATTATCGTATCATGACATATCATTATCGTATCATTATCATAACATGACATATCATTATCGTAACATGACATATCATTGGCGTATCATGGCATATCATTATCGTATCACGGCATATCATTATCGTAACGTGACATATCATTATCATAACATGCCATATCATTATCGTAACATGACATCATTATCATAACATGCCATATCATTATCCTAACATGACATATCATTATCGTAACATGACATATCGTTATCATAACATGACATATCGTTATCGTAACATGACATAACATACCGCATCAACCCCTCCATATTCCTGGGTCGCTGGACCTCAGCGCGGGAGTCTTCCTGGTGTCCTCCCTCCCTCCTGCTCACATTCCATCCCTCAGCACGCTCCTTACTGTCCTCCAAGGTGGAGCAGCCCTTCAGTGAGCCTGTGTGATGGGAGGGGCTGGTTGACTCCCCCTCTCCATCCCTGTTAAAAAACATCAGATGGATTTTTATAGTGCTTTTCCACCTAGCAAAGCACTTTACATTGTATAATAATACATTTTTATACCACTTTTCCGGCAGGTGCTCAAAGCTCTTTACATTTAAGCAGTAAGACCCAAGAGGGTGTAGTATATGTCCAATATACCACGGCTAAGGGCCGATCTTAGCACGACACAACACAGAGTGCCATGGTATATTAGCCATATAACACAAACCCCTGAGGTGCCTTATTGCTATTATAAACTGGTTATCAATATAATTAGAGCAGATACAAATAAATGTTTTGTCATACCCGTGGGTATACCATGGCTGTCAGCCAATCAGCATTCAGTTTACATTGTGTAATAATATAATTTATATACCACTTTTCCAGCAGGTGATCAAAGCTCTTTACATTGTATTGGTGGTGGGGATGAGAGCTCATTCATCCTCTACCAATACGTAGCCGACACCCACCTGAATGATGCCATGGCAGCCATTTTGTGCCTTACAGCTCTAGAAATGATGAGTGGCTGTCTGCGCTCTTAAAATATCCTTCATGTCAAATAGTGTATGCTACAGGTGCGTTGGTATTAAAGTAAGAATGCTAGTGCCTGAAAGCTCACCACACATCAGCTACCACAGTGGAGAGGTAAGTGGTGAAGAATGGGGTGAGCGGGAGAGAGGTGAGGAATGGGAGTGTAACATACAGTACCTGCCAGCCTTGGCGTCTAGCGGGAAGGAGAGAGGTCTGTTGAGGGGAGGTGGAGAGCCTCTTCCCTCTCTCTTCTCCGTCTCTGTGTTCCTCTGGGCGGCCTTCTGTCCATTGACTTCTGGGCCTGTCTCGGGGCTTCTGTTGGGACTGTGTTCCTCACTGTGCTGCCTCCTCCTCAGCTTCGTCCTCTCCAGGTTTCTCTGGTGCTGGGTTTGGTACTGATGCTTGGGCTGCGTTTTGGGAGGGAGCTGGGGAGGCGTGGCAGGCTTCTCTCCCTCAGCCTTAGTGCTAGAAGTAGGGCTAGACATTTGTCCTGGTCAGTTAAAAAACTCAGGGCCCTGAAGTTTAAAGTTCTACAACTTTTATTGTCCATTAGTAAGTTAGACAAATACATAGTCTTAGTACCTGTTTGGACCTTGTTTGTTCCTGATCAGTGCCTGCATTTTCTTGACGCTGTTCCTCATTCTCAAGTAGTCTGTCCTCTCCTGAGAACCTCTCCATGCCGCCTGGATCACTGTGGCCGCAAGGCACCTGTTGTCCGCTCGGAACGCCAGCCAACATCGCTAGCGGAGAAGATGAGATCAACTTTATTGTCTCTGTAGGTAAATTCAGCTAGGACACAATAGTTGCACCATTGTACAAAAAACATGAATCTTACCCTATCACACAGGGACATAACCCAGGGAGAATTTATCATACAGCGCTCTCTGGAAATACCCAAATACAATACTATTTTACTAGACCTGGGATAGGCCCTGTACACATTGTTGTGGTTTAAAGCAAACCTGTATGATCATGGTTTCCATAGCTTCCTGTATGACCATGGTTTCCATAGCTACCTGTATGATCATGGTTTCCATAGCTACCTGTATGACCATGGTTTCCATAGCTTCCTGTATGACCATGGTTTCCATAGCTACCTGTATGATCATGGTTTCCATAACTACCTGTATGACCATGGTTTCCATAGCTTCCTGTATGACCATGGTTTCCATAGCTACCTGTATGATCATGGTTTCCATAGCTACCTGTATGACCATGTTTTCCATAGCTTCCTGTATGACCATGGTTTCCATAGCTACCTGTATGATCATGGTTTCCATAGCTACCTGTATGACCATGGTTTCCATAGCTTCCTGTATGACCATGGTTTCCATAGCTACCAGTATGATCATGGTTTCCATAGCTACCTGTATGACCATGGTTTCCATAGCTTCCTGTATGACCATGGTTTCCATAGCTACATGATTGATCATGTCTCTACCACATAGGTACCAACCTGTATTCTGATGGCAGCATCTTTCTTGCAGAGGAAGTGTCTCCTGATCAGACAGGCCCTGAACCAGCGCTGGAGGATGACGATGTGACGCATCACTTCCTTGTTCAGGGTGTCCTGCAGATGCTGCCTCTCCCTCTCCTTTAGGAACACCTGGGGGAGGGATGAAGACATTTACACTGGACTCCTTTCCCTTTTACTGTTGGATTTTTAAAAACATTTTATTCAGTTCTCCGTTTGGCTACTTGAATGTTGTTATGTTGTTGTGATGATGATGTCGTTATGATGATGTCGTTTGGGATATGTAAAGTACTTTCCGTTCTTGAAAAAGTGCTATAACAAATAAAATGCATTTATTTAGTATTAGTGTTATGATGTTTTTATATGGGGCCAAGAAGTGTTACCTTAGTTTTCCCAATCTGGTATGTGCTCTGTCCCAGGCCCATCTTCTGTAGCAGGTTCGCTATGTCCTTCGGTGCTGAGGTGGCTTCTTTAGGCAGCAACACCTTAAACTTCTCTAGGAACTCCTACATCAACACACCATCAATCACTGCATCTAATATGGCCATCTCTTATCAAAATGACTCAATAAACAATAAGCATTACCTTTTAGACAATCAGGGGATTGCTTTTATCCACACTCTTATATCCAGCTTTCAAAATCTCAAAAAGTTTTGTTTTAGAGAACGGCAGCAGCATGAGAGATCTGATGGCTTAGTATCTGTGCTCATTTAGTGGTTCGGTACCGTTCATATGTATTAGGTCAGATTTAGACATTTGCTCATTCATTTGTACAGCGCTGAAGGTGTATCCTACCTTAAAGGTGAACTTGGCATTGTAGCCAGACTTCCTGATGCGTACCGTCTCCAACATGCCCGTGTACCTCATCTGCTGTAAAACTAGAGCGTCGTCAAACAGCATCTCCTTCTATAAGGAACACACACACACACACACACAGTTACATCAGTAAATGCATTAAAGTGATACAAATTCTGTCATCAGAACTGACCGGAGGTCTCTCTGGATATCAGCGTCTGCCAAATGACCAATGTGTAAAACACTATCGTCCTACGTACAGAGCACACATGTGATCCTACCTTCTCGGCATTGGAACGAATACAGTGGATGAAGAAAGGCTCTGCTCTCCCCACAGTCTCCAGCAGCTGATTGAGAGACGCCTGCAGAACAACATTGCATCACGCCAGACAGCAGAGTTAACGGAGGCGCCACTCGCTGTTTGCTGCTCCCATTAGTGATCTTTAATGGATTTGAAGTGATACACACACACACACAACACTACTCTATTCTATTCTGATCAGGCTGGTAGGGGTGTGTGTGTGTGTGTGTGTGCGAGTGTGTGTGTGTGAGTGTGCCTGCGTGTCTGTGTTGGGGAAGCAGACCTGGAACTGAGCGCTGATGCTGGACGGTTGCTTCCTCGGGTGTGGGTGGAGCAGAGAGCGGGGGGTGAGGTCGTGGCGCGTCAGACCCACTATGTGCTTCAGGGACCGGGAGTTCATCAGATTCTGTGGAACAACACACGTCAAACAACCAACCAACCAACCAACCAAAAAATAAATTAAGCTTGATTTGAATCAAATTAATCAAATCACACCTGCACTGCAATGACATAGTGTTGTAATATGGTTACAGACAAGGCCATGAGGTTTTCCTGTCTACGTGAACCATACCAGGAAAGACTCCTGGCCCCAGGTAAAAGTGCAGTAATATAAACCCATAGATTACTTTTTGATAAAGTCCACTACTAATACATTACCTTGGGAATGAGCTGTTTGCGCTTGCTGCCTTTGGTCTTTCTATGTGGAGAGAAGACAGAGAGATGGAGGTAAACTGTGTTTCACAGCCAAAGATGGAGGACAAGGACCAATGAATATAGTGGTTTCAGAAAGGACTCACAGCCCTGGACTTTCTACACATTTTGTTGTGTTACAGCCTGAATTAAAAATGGATTACATTTAGATTGTTTTGTCGTCACTGGCCACACACACACACACACACACACACTCCATAATGTTAAAGTGGAATTATGTTTATAGAAATGTTTACAAATTATTTTATTTTTTTAAATGAAAAGGTGAAATGTCTTGAGTTAATAAGTATTCAACACCTTTGTGATGGCAAGCCTAAATAAGTTCAGCAGTAAAAATTTGCTTAACAAGTCACATAATAATTTTGAATGACTACCTCATCTCTGTACCCCCACACATACAATTATCTTTAAGGTGCTGTCAGTCAAGTAGTGAATTTCAAACACAGATTCAACCACAAAGACCAGGGTGGTTTTTCAGTGCCTCATAAAGAATATATATATAATTTTTTAAAGAGGCCGACATTGAATATCCCTTTGAGCATGGTGAAGTTATTAATTACACCTTGGATGGTGTATCAATACACCCAGTCACTACAAAGATACAGGCGTTCTTCATAACTCAGTTGCCGGAGAGGAAGGAAACTGTTCAGGGATTAAACCATGAGGCCAATGGTGACTTTAAAAGTGTTTGGGGTTTTAGGCTGGGTTTCTGTACAGCACTTTGAGATATCAGCTGATGTACGAAGGGATATATAAATACATTTGATTTAATGGCTGTGATAGGAGAAACCTGAGGATGCATCAACAACATTGTAGTTACTCCATAATACTAACCTAAATGATAGAGTGAAAATAAGTTAGCCTATACAGAATCAAAATATTCCAAAACATGCATCCTGTTTACAACAAGGCAGTAAAGTTATACTGCAAAAACATTGGCAAAATAATAAACTATTTGTCCTGAATACAAAGTGTTATGTTTTGGCCAAATCCAATACAACACATTACTGAGTACCACAACTTCATATTTTCAAGCATAGTTGTGGCTGCATCATGTTATGCTTGTAATCGTTAAGGACTGGGGAGTTTTTCAGGATAAAAAATAAACGGAATGAAGTTAAGCACAGGCAAAATCCTAGAGGAAAACCTGGTTCAGTCGGCTTTCCACCAGACACTGGGAGATTAATTCACCTTTTAGAAGGACAATAACCTAAAACACAAGGCCAAAACTACAATGGAGTTGCTTACCAAGAACACAGTGAATGTTCCTGAGTGGTCGATTTACAGTTTTGACTTAAAAATCAGAAAATAATTGTCTAGCAATGATCAACCACCAATTTGACAGAGCTTGAAAAATGTTGCACAATCCAGATGTGGAAAGCACTCAGACTTACCCAGAAATCCTCACAGCTCTACTCACTCTCAGAGACTTACCCAGAAACACTCACAGCTCTAATCACATTCAGAGACTTACCCAGAAACACTCACAGCTCTAATCACACTCAGAGACTTACCCAGAAAGCCTCACAGCTCTACTCACTCTCAGAGACGTACCCAGAAACACTTATAGCTCTAATCACTCTCAGAGACTTACCAAGAAACACTCACAGCTCTAATCACTCTCAGAGACTTACCCAGAAACACTCACAGCTCTAATCACTCTCAGAGACTTACCCAGAAACACTCACAGCTCTAATCACTCTCAGAGACTTACCCAGAAACACTCACAATTCAAAAGTTCAAAATGTACACAGTACAGTATGTAACATTCCATAAACAACCTGCTTCCTGCATTCACACCATTCCCACTTACTTCCTGTTCTCATAGCTGACGAAAATGTCCTCTAACACCTCCAGAGGGTGGTCATCAGACCGGTCAAATGAGAAGTCCAGCCGGGAGCTGTGGATGGAGAAGAAGGATTAGTTTAGTTGAATCAGGTGTGTTACTGCTTGGCTGGAACAGAAACCTGCATCCACACCAGTCCTCTGTGGATAGGATTAGCCATCCCTGGGGTACGTGGTAAGTCTCTCCCACCACCCTGGGGTACGTGGTAAGTCTCTCCCTCCACCCTGGGGTATGTGGTAAGTCTCTCCCACCACCCTGGGGTACGTGGTAAGTCTCTCCCTCCACCCTGGGGTACGTGGTAAGTCTCTCCCACCACCCTGGGGTACGTGGTAAGTCTCTCCCTCCACCCTGGGGTATGTGGTAAGTCTCTCCCACCACCCTGGGGTATGTGGTAAGTCTCTCCCACCACCCTGGGGTATGTGGTATAAGTCTCTCCCTCCACCCTGGGGTATGTGGTATAAGTCTCTCCCTCCACCCTGGGGTATGTGGTATAAGTCTCTCCCTCCACCCTGGGGTATGTGGTAAGTCTCTCCCACCACCCTGGGGTATGTGGTAAGTCTCTCCCACCACCCTGGGGTATGTGGTATAAGTCTCTCCCACCACCCTGGGGTATGTGGTATAAGTCTCTCCCTCCACCCTGGGGTATGTGGTATAAGTCTCTCCCTCCACCCTGGGGTATGTGGTAAGTCTCTCCCACCCCCCTGGGGTATGTGGTATAAGTCTCTCCCTCCACCCTGGGGTATGTGGTAAGTCTCTCCCACCCCCCTGGGGTATGTGGTAAGTCTCTCCCACCACCCTGGGGTATGTGGTAAGTCTCTCCCACCACCCTGGGGTATGTGGTATAAGTCTCTCCCTCCACCCTGGGGTATGTGGTATAAGTCTCTCCCTCCACCCTGGGATATGTGGTATAAGTCTCTCCCTCCACCCTGGGGTATGTGGTATAAGTCTCTCCCTCCACCCTGGGGTATGTGGTATAAGTCTCTCCCTCCACCCTGGGGTATGTGGTAAGTCTCTCCCTCCACCCTGGGGTATGTGGTATAAGTCTCTACTACCACCCTGGGATATGTGGTATAAGTCTCTACTACCACCCTGGGGTATGTGGTATAAGTCTCTACTACCACCCTGGGGTATGTGGTAAGTCTCTCCCACCCCCCTGGGGTATGTGGTAAGTCTCTCCCACCCCCCTGGGGTATGTGGTAAGTCTCTCCCACCACCCTGGGGTATGTGGTAAGTCTCTCCCTCCAACCTGGGGTATGTGGTAAGTCTCTCCCTCCAACCTGGGGTATGTGGTAAGTCTCTTCCTCCAACCTGGGGTATGTGGTAAGTCTCTTCCTCCAACCTGGGGTATGTGGTAAGTCTCTCCCTCCAACCTGGGGTATGTGGTAAGTCTCTCCCACCACCCTGGGGTATGTGGTAAGTCTCTCCCTCCACCCTGGGGTATCTGGTCTCTCCTACCACCCTGGGGTACCTGGTAAGTCTCTCCCTCCACCCAGGTGTACCTGGTAAGTCTCTCCCTCCACCCAGGTGTACCTGGTAAGTCTCTCCCTCCACCCAGGTGTACCTGGTAAGTCTCTCCCTCCACCCAGGTGTACCTGGTAAGTCTCTCCCTCCAACCTGGGGTATGTGGTAAGTCTCTCCCTCCAACCTGGGGTATGTGGTAAGTCTCTCCCTCCACCCTGGGGTATGTGGTAAGTCTCTCCCTCCACCCTGGGGTATGTGGTAAGTCTCTCCCTCCACCCTGGGGTATGTGGTAAGTCTCTCCCACCACCCTGGGGTACCTGGTCTCTCCTACCACCCTGGGGTACCTGGTAAGTCTCTCCTACCACCCAGGTGTACCTGGCAAGTCTCTCCTACCACCCTGGGGTATCTGGTAAGTCTCTCCTACCACCCTGGGGTATCTGGTAAGTCTCTCTTACCACCCGGGGGTAACTGGTAACTCTCTCCTACCTGGCCAGTCTCTGTAGAGCCAAGATGGGTCTCCTCTTCAGTTCCCCTGTAATGCGACAGGAGGTGGGTTTCACCAGAGCTGTGGAGTACACAGAACACAGGCCTCTCCATGTTAACCATCATCTTCATCATGTTAACCATCATCCTCATCATGTTAACCATCATCCTCATCATGTTAACCATCATCCTCATCATGTTAACCATCATCCTCATCATGTTAACCATCATCCTCATAATGTTAACCATCATCCTCATCATCATGTTAACCATCATCCTCATCATCATGTTAACCATCATCCTCATCATCATGTTAACCATCATCCTCATCATCATGTTAACCATCATCCTCATCATCATGTTAACCATCATCCTCATCATGTTAACCATCATCCTCATCATGTTAACCATCATCCTCAACATGTTAACCATCATCCTCAACATGGTAACCATCATCCTCATCATGTTAACTCATCATCATGTTAACCATCATCCTCATCATCATGTTAACCATCATCATGTTAACCATCATCCTCATCATCATGTTAACCATCATCCTCAACATGTTAACCATCATCCTCATCATCATGTTACCCATCATCTTCATCATCATGTTAACCATCATCCTCATCATGTTAACCATCATCCTCATCATCATGTTAACCATCATCATGTTAACCATCATCCTCATCATCATGTTAACCATCCTCATCATCATGTTAACCATCCTCATCATCATGTTAACCATCCTCATCATCATCATGTTAACCATCCTCATCATCACCATCATCATGTTAACCATCCTCATCATCATCATCAACTTCATCAACATGTTAATAATCTTATCGTCATCATCTCCATACGTTAGTGTGGCAAGTCACATCTCAACCTGACCAGGAAAAATAAACTGTTGGCCAATTACAGGCTACTTATACACTAATGAATATGGCCCAGACTTTTCCCTGGCTTGGTTCATGTCATGAAGAAAAGCCCTGAAAAGCTCTGATTGGACAGTTTAAGGAGAGGCGCTAAATATCCTTAAAAAGTAGTGTACCTGCGGCTGCACGGCGGCGCCCGGCCTCCTTAAAGACTGCTATGATGTGTATGGTGGATCGGAGGATTCCCCATCGGAAAAAGGCCACAGGATCTGACCCGATCAGCTGACGCATGAACGCCCGCTGACTGCTGCGTAGTAACGACACGATCTCCGGACGCATGTGGTCCGTGTTCTTCTCCCGGAAATCCTGACAGAGAGGAGGAGAGGAAGAGGAGAAATGAAGAGAGAGGGGGGGGGGGGGAAGAGAGGGGGAGGGGGGGAAGAGGGGGGGAAGAGGGGAGGAGAGAAAGGGGGAAGAGAGAGAGGGGGAAGAGAGAGAGGAGAGAGAGGGGGAAGAGGGGAGGAGAGAGAGGGGGAAGAGGGGAGGAGAGGGGGAAGAGGGGAGGAGAGAGAGGGGGAAGAGGGGAGGAGAGAGGGGGAAGAGGGGAGGAGAGAGGGAGGGGGAAGAGGGGAGAGAGGGAGGGGGAAGAGGGGAGAGAGGGAGGAGGAAGAGGGGAGGAGAGAGAGGGGGAAGAGGACAGAGAGTGAGGGGGAAGAGGACAGAGAGTGAGGGGGAAGAGGACAGAGAGTGAGGGGGAAGAGGGGAGGAGAGAGAGGGGGAAGAGGGGAGGAGAGAGAGGGGGAAGAGGGGAGGAGAGAGGGAGGGGGAAGAGGGGAGAGAGGGAGGAGGAAGAGGGGAGGAGAGAGAGGGGGAAGAGGGGAGGGGAGGAGAGAGAGGGGGAAGAGGGGAGGAGAGAAAGGGGGAAGAGGGGAGGAGAGAGAGGGGGAAGAGGGGAGGAGAGAGAGGGGGAAGACGGGAGGAGAGAGAGGGGGAAGAGGGGAGAGAGGGAGGGGAAAAGTGAGAGGGAGGGGAAGAGAGAGAGAGAGAGGGAGGGGGTTAAGAGAAGGGCAGTTGGCAGTGTCACGTGTAGACAGAGCTGTACTACATGACATAAATATTAATGTACAGAATATGTACATCCTTGGTTTATATCCCTACCTTAATCTGGTACTTGATGGTCCCAGTAAAGTGTTGTATGATGAAGGCTGGTTCCATCCCCGCGGTGGGGACAAAGTATGGGTTATCATGATGCAGCTGCTTGAACTTCTCCAACAGGGTGTTGTCTGTGGACTGGGAGAGACTGAGGACATGGAGAGAGAGAGAGGGAGAGAGAGAGGACAGTGGACAGACTGTTAAATGAATCTCCACTCAACACTGAACTGTAAATACCTAGGTTGGTAAAAAGCTAGACAGGAAGCCAAACCAGTAAGCTTCTTTTCACCTGTCCACTTCCTCTAGATCAGTGCTAAAATTGTTTAAAACAAGGAGAGGATGTAACTACAGCCTATTGAGATACAACCATGTGACCTGACTTGTAAAACTCTGGGCCCTCCTTCTAGACCTACTTGCTCTCCTCATCCAGTATGTGGAACAGTCCAGTGGGTTTCTGGCTGATCAGATGGATACAGCCCAGGTTGTCTTTGTAGTCAATGGGACTCCAGCTAATCCCTTCTGCCTGGTACTCCTCCTGGAATACATGGATGAACAAATGAATGGGTGGATGGATGACTGAAGGGATGGATGGGTAGATGGATGACTGAAGGGATGGATGGGTAGATGGATGACTGAAGGGATGGATGGGTGGATGGATGGGGGGATGGATGGATGGGTGGATGAGTGGATGGATGAGTGAAGGAATGGATGAGTGGATGGATGACTGAAGGGATGGATGGGTAGATGGATGACTGAAGGGATGGATGGGTGGATGGATGACTGAAGGGATGGATGGGTGGATGGATGAGTGGATGGATGAGTGAAGGAATGGATGAGTGGATGGATGGATGACTGAAGGGATGAATGGGTGGATGGATGGATGGGTGGGTGGATGAGTGAAGGAATGGATGAGTGGATGGATGACTGAAGGAATTAATGGGTGGATGGATGAGTGAAGGAATGAATGGGTGGATGGATGGATGAGTGAATGAATGGGTGGATGGATGGATGAGTGAATGAATGGGTGGGTGGGTGGGTGGATGGATGGATGAGTGAATAGATGGATGGATGGATGGATGAGTGAAGGAATGAAGGGGTGGGTGGGTGGATGGATGGATGGATGGATGAGTGAATAGATGGATGGATGAGTGAATAGATGGATGGATGAGTGAATAGATGGATGGGTGGATGAGTGAATAGATGGATGGATGAGTGAATAGATGGATGGATGAGTGAATAGATGGATGGGTGGATGAGTGAATAGATGGATGGATGGATGAGTGAATAGATGGATGGATGGATGGATGAGTGAATAGATGGATGGATGAGTGAATAGATGGATGGATGAGTGAATAGATGGATGGATAAGTGAAGGAATGAAGGGGTGGGTGGATGGATGAGTGAATAGATGGATGGATGAATGAAGGAATGAAGGGGTGGGTGGGTGGATGGATGGATGGATGGATGAGTGAATAGATGGATGGATGGATGAGTGAATAGATGGATGGATGGATGAGTGAATAGATGAATGGATGGATGAGTGAATAGATGGATGGATGAGTGAATAGATGGATGGATGACTGAATAGATGGATGGATGACTGAATAGATGGATGGATGACTGAATAGATGAATGGATGGATGAGTGAATAGATGGATGGATGAGTGAATAGATGGATGGATGACTGAATAGATGGATGGATGAGTGAAGGAATGAAGGGGTGGGTGGGTGGATGGATGGATGGATGAGTGAATAGATGGATGGATGGATGAGTGAATAGATGGATGGATGGATGAGTGAATAGATGAATGGATGGATGAGTGAATAGATGGATGGATGAGTGAATAGATGGATGGATGACTGACTAGATGGATGGATGACTGAATAGATGGATGGATGACTGAATAGATGAATGGATGGATGAGTGAATAGATGGATGGATGACTGAATAGATGGATGGATGACTGAATAGATGAATGGATGGATGAGTGAATAGATGGATGGATGACTGAATAGATGGATGGATGACTGAATAGATGAATGGATGGATGAGTGAATAGATGGATGGATGACTGAATAGATGGATGGATGACTGAATAGATAGATGCTTTATTGATCACCCAGGGGAAAAGACTACATTAACGTACCCTGTAAGGGGTGTGGTAAAGGGTTTACTAGTAGTGTATAGAATTCACCTGCTCCAGCGTGAAGACGTGCTGATGAAAGTAATAGTGAACTTTCTCGATGGAGTAGTTAATACAGAACTGTTCAAAGCTGTTTGTCTGGAAGTCCTCAAAACCAAATATATCCAGGATACCTATAGACAAACACTGGAACAAAACAAACAATAATATTCATAATATTAATATTTGAAATGCAATTGATTGAGCTGAATTCTGTCATGAATCCGTTGTGTTGATTTTTCTCCTCTCCTGGGCCGTGTGTCACACAGCAGTGCTTCTGTACCACGCTCTCTTACTAATACCTTATTTTAAACTGCATTGAACGTTTGTCAAACAAATGGCGAGGCAGCGGTTTTGACTGGAAGTGATCGTTACAGAATGTGAAGAGAAAGGGTTAAGGTTAGGGTTGGGGTTAGTACAGTGACTGATGGGTTGTCTCTGGGTTAGTACAGTGTCGGGTTGTCTCTGGGTCAGTACAGTGACGGATTGTCTCTGGGTCAGTACAGTGCCGGGTTGTCTCTGGGTCAGTACAGTGACGGGCTGTCTCTGGGTTAGTACAGTGGCGGGTTGTCTCTGGGTTAGTACAGTGACGGGTTGTCTCTGGGTCAGTACAGTGACGGGTTGTCTCTGGGTCAGTACAGTGACGGGTTGTCTCTGGGTCAGTACAGTGACGGGTTGTCTCTGGGTCAGTACAGTGACGGGTTGTCTCTGGGTCAGTACAGTGGCGGGTTGTCTGGGTTAGGGTTTGTACAGTGACGGGTTGTCTCTGGGTTAGTACAGTGGCGGGTTGTCTCTGGGTTAGTACAGTGGCGGGTTGTCTCTGGGTTAGGGTTTGTACAGTGACGGGTTGTCTCTGGGTTAGTACAGTGGCGGGTTGTCTCTGGGTTAGTACAGTGGCGGGTTGTCTCTGGGTTAGAGTTTGTACAGTGACGGGTTGTCTCTGGGTTAGTACAGTGGCGGGTTGTCTCTGGGTTAGTACAGTGACGGGTTGTCTCTGGGTTAGTACAGTGGCGGGTTGTCTCTGGGTTAGTACAGTGAATGGTTGTCTTACAGAGACGGCCTCCTCCATGTCTCGTCTGTTGAGCAGAGCGTGGTTGATGTGCAGGACGATCCAATCAAACAGAGAGCTGTACAGAGACTTGGCCATCGAGTCCCGTGCTGTCACAGCCTAGGTAGGACAACAATAACATTGTTACAGCCTAGGAAGGACAACAACAACATAGTTACAGCCTAGGAGGGACAACAACAACATAGTCACAGCCTATGTAGGACAACAACAACATAGTTACAGCCTAGGAAGGACAACAACAACAACATAGTTACAGCCTAGGAAGGACAACAACAACAACATAGTTACAGCCTAGGTAGGACAACAACAACAACATAGTTACAGCCTAGGAAGGACAACAACAACAACATAGTTACAGCCTAGGAAGGACAACAACAACATAGTTACAGCCTAGGAAGGACAACAACAACATAGTTACAGCCTAGGAAGGACAACAACAACATAGTTACAGCCTAGGAAGGACAACAACAACATAGTTACAGCCCAGCCTAGGAAGGACAACAACATAGTTACAGCCTAGGAAGGACAACAACAACATAGTTACAGCCTAGGAAGGACAACAACATAGTTACAGCCTAGGAAGGACAACAACATAGTTACAGCCTAGGAAGGACAACAACAACAACATAGTTACAGCCTAGGAAGGACAACAACAACAACATTGTTACAGCCTAGGAAGGAGAACAACAACATAGTTACAGCATAGGAAGGACAACAACATAGTTACAGCCTAGGAAGGACAACAACAACATAGTTACAGCCTAGGAAGGACAACAACAACAACAACATAGTTACAGCCTAGGAAGGACAACAACAACAACATAGTTACAGCCTAGGTAGGACAACAACAACATAGTTACAGCCTAGGAAGGACAACAACATAGTTACAGCCTAGGAAGGACAACAACAACATAGTTACAGCCTAGGTAGGACAACAACAACATAGTTACAGCCTAGGAAGGACAACAACAACATAGTTACAGCCTAGGAAGGACAACAACAACATAGTTACAGCCTAGGAAGGACAACAACAACATAGTTACAGCCTAGGAAGGACAACAACATAGTTACAGCCTAGGAAGGACAACATAGTTACAGCCTAGGAAGGACAACAACATAGTTACAGCCTAGGAAGGACAACAACAACAACATAGTTACAGCCTAGGAAGGACAACAACAACAACATAGTTACAGCCTAGGAAGGAGAACAACAACATAGTTACAGCATAGGAAGGACAACAACAACATAGTTACAGCATAGGAAGGACAACAACAACATAGTTACAGCCTAGGAAGGACAACAACAACATAGTTACAGCCTAGGAAGGACAACAACAACAACATAGTTACAGCCTAGGAAGGACAACAACAACAACATAGTTACAGCCTAGGAAGGACAACAACATCAACATAGTTACAGCCTAGGAAGGACAACAACAACATAGTTACAGCCTAGGAAGGACAACAACAACAACATAGTTACAGCCTAGGAAAGACCACAACAACAACATAGTTACAGCCTAGGAAGGACAACAACAACAACAACATAGTTACAGCCTAGGAAGGACAAAAACAACAACAACAACATAGTTACAGCCTAGGAAGGACAACAACAACAACAACATAGTTACAGCCTAGGAAGGACAACAACAACAACAACAACATAGTTACAGCCTAGGAAGGACAATCTAAATACTTAAGGCCTATAGGATAACACCACAAATAGGTCTGCCAAGCCAACAAGAGCCGCATAAGTCCAAGTTTCTTTGCCCATACATGACCTGAGTGTATCCCCCATGACTAAGTCAGTTTGGATAAAAGTCTCTGCTAAATGGCATGTCAAAAATCTTCAGGTGGTAGCTATAGCAACAGATTGGAGTTTCCCCTGTCATGTGATGTTAGAACCCCTACCTCATCGAGAGTGTAGTGTAGAACTACGGTGTTGTTGGCCATCATTAGTTTCCTCTTCGTCAAAGCCTCCACCAGCAACTCCTGTTTGACCTATAGGAACAGAGCAGACTGTCAGCGGTATGACCTATAGGAACAGAGCAGACTGTCAGCTGTTTGACCTATAGGAACAGAGCAGACTGTCAGCGGTATGACCTATAGGAACAGAGCAGACTGTCAGCTGTTTGACCTATAGGAACAGAGCAGACTGTCAGCGGTTTGACCTATAGGAACAGAGCAGACTGTCAGCTGTTTGACCTATAGGAACAGAGCAGACTGTGTACAGGTGGTCCTTTAGCTTGAACAGGTGATATAATGAAGATATTGATTGACTGATTGCTCTAGCTTGAGCAGACGAGACAAATATATTGATTGATTATGGTTTATTTTCAAATTCAATAAGGCGCCATGATGTAGTATCAATAACAGCTAATGCTGAATTAATTATTTGACAATTTGAAATAGTCATAAATAGACAATACTCAAAATCCATCAGCAAAATAACTAGATGTATTGCTCTACCTCCAGGAGGTCAGACAGGGTATAGAGGACATCTGCTGGCCCCGCCTCCAGCCCCTGGCCGTCTTCTGATTGGCTGTACGTCACGTTGCCCAGGTACAGGATGGCAGAGAGCACAGAGAAGATCCTAAAAGTAACACACAGTTAGGTCACTTACACCTGGGCTGCGCAATACACCTGGGCTGCGCAAAACACCTGGGCTGCGCAATACACCTGGGCTGCGCAATACACCTGGGCTGCGCAATACACCTGGGCTGCGCAATACACCTGGGCTGCGCAATACACCTGGGCTGCGCAATACACCTGGTCTGCGCAATACACCTGGGCTGCGCAATACACCTGGGCTGCGCAATACACCTGGGCTGCGCAATACACCTGGGCTGCGCAATACACCTGGGCTGCGCAATACACCTGGTCTGCGCAATACACCTGGGCTGCGCAATACACCTGGGCTGCGCAATACACCTGGTCTGCGCAATACACCTGGTCTGCGCAATACACCTGGGCTGCGCAATACACCTGGTCTGCGCAATACACCTGGGCTGCGCAATACACCTGGGCCCATATTTACAAAGCATGACAGAGTAGGAACGCTGATCTACGATCTGTTTTGCCTTTTAAATAATAATGATCAGCAGTCCTGCTCTGAAAGTCTTTGTGAATACGTGCCCAGGATTACAGAGCATAGGCTGCACAACAACATACAAGACACAATACCATTGTATTTACTGCTCTCACTGGCTAGTAATGATTAACATGGGTAACCGGGATCCTGAGACTGTCCCGGGAACACTCTTCACATTTCCTGAAAAAATGTAAAATGACAAGACCTGGGAAATGACCTAATTAGCCCCCCAATGTCACAGTAATGCAATTCCACACACCCCCAAAATTTGCTACAAATAAACAAAGCACATTATGCAAGCAGGTTGTCATGGAAACCTTTAGCCTAGCGTATTTACTTCACACACAGTGGCCATAAATTCAAAGCAGAAGCATAATTGACACCACCGGACTGCACACGCGATGCAAATACAGTAAATAAACCCTACAGGAAACCCTTACAGTATCTCCTATAAAATAATGTGTTTCTCTGAGCTGTCATTATGACTCTTCAGACAGTCACACATTGGACAGGCCTATATGCATAATTCACTACACGGAGATCTGTCACAGACATGAAGTCTGTTAACAATTCAGAGAGGCACGAGGGAAAATTATATCTTCTCCTGTCATAGGAGGCTATTTTCCTATCCAGTCCCAATCCCATTGAAAGCCAAAGTCCTGACTCCTGTCTCGCAGGAAAATGCCTAACTTTATTATGTAAATCGCTAAATGCATGTCAAAATATCGCAATACCATTTCCCCCACTTCTCTGCACTGTCTCGTACTTCAGTAGAGAAGGTTAGATATGGATCTTTCTTTAAACAGAGTTGGCCCCTGGTAAGATACTTTGATATTGAAACTATTTCCTCTCTTCATCTCCCCGTTATTCATGAGCCGATCTGCTGTCTGTATAATCCTCAACTAGATGTTGCAAAATAGGAGATATTCTGTCATTTGTTGAAGGAGGTTATCTGGCAAGCTAAGCTACTTTGGTCATTTAACTATTGTTTGACTGCTGTTATAAAGTTTGTATGACTCAACAATGCTATACTGGGTGCGTTCTGTGCGTCCTCTGTGTCTAAATAATTAATTCTGCGCATTTCAGCAGCAGGCTGAGGAACATAATAACGCAAAAAAAAAATTGGAACGTCCTTTTCCAAAATTCACAACAATGTCATTGCCGATCAGAGATAGTTACTCTATCATTACTAAATGTCAGTTTAATTTTGTCTGAACTCTTAAGATGGTGGGGCAGCCAAGCCGACAAGGAGGCGCAGCACCCTTCTTATTTGGAGAGAACCCTGGCATAGTGACCATTTCTTTGTTTTAAACACTTTAAAAAGGGCACTTACGATTTTGGGGGGAATTTCCAAGAACTCTCGGTATAATTATCAATTATTTCGTGTATTGAAACTTGGTAGATTTTCGGGATAATTTGAATCCCTACTGGGTAGTGGTATAGGTTACTAAATCATCCTCATTTCTAGGGTACCATACATACAGGACATTCATTCACGCAAAACATAATGGTTTACGAGTGTCATGAATTTCCCACTTGGGTGAGGATCAAAGAGAACCCCCCCCCTCTCTCCCACCAGAGAGGAAGGTTGAGGGGAGTGACTTTAATGACCGGTCGTAAACTCTCTGTCTGCACTGCAGTATGGAGAAGTCAAAAATCCTTTGTGTGTAGAGAGAGAGAGAGAGACTCTGCCCCAAAACTTTAACATCAAAAGGTTGGACATTGAAACAATATTTTGCACGTAAATTATGTGAGAAATGGTTGGTGGGGCTTCAAACAATAATCATGTAAAATCAGTTGTTGTTTTGTGATATTGTTAACTTCTTTGGGACAGGGTGCAGTATTTTCACATCCGGATGAAAAGTGTGTCCAAAGTAAACGGCCCGCTACTCAGACCCAGAAGCTAAGATATGCATATTATTAGTAGATTTGGATAGAAAACACTCTGAAGTTTCGAAAACTGTTTGAATCATGTCTGTGAGTATAACCTAACTTATTTGGCAGGCACAACCCCGAGGTCACTCACTTTTCAATGGGTTTTCATTGGGAATCCAGATTTTGAATTGACTTTGCTGCAGTTCCTAACGCTTCCACTGGATGTCAACAGTCTTTAGAAATTGGTTGAGGTTTTTCCTTTGAGAAATGAAGAAGTAACACTGGTCAGAAAGAGGCTCGAGTCTAGTGTACTCTTTGTTAGAGGCGCGTGACCTGAAAAGCTCGCACCACTTTGTTTCCCTCCGGTATTGAACACAGATCATCTCGTCTTCAATTTGATTGATTATTTATGTTAAAAAAAACTGAAGTTGTATTAGGAAAGTAGTTTGACATGTTTGAACAAAGCGTACAGGTAACTTATGAGACATTTTGTAGTCATGTTACGTGACTTGGAACCAGTGTTTTTTCTGGATCAAACGCGCCAAATTATGTTTAAGGGACATATTGGAGTGCCAACAGAAGAAGCTCGTCAAAGGTAAGGCATGAAATAGATCTTTATTTTTGCGTTTTGTGTCGGGCCTGCAGGGTTGAAATATTATTTTCTCTCTTTGTTTACTGGGGTGCTATCCTCAGATAATAGCATTGTTTGCTTTCGCCGAAAAGCCTTTTTGAAATCTGACATGTTGGCTGGATTCACAACAAGTGTAGCTTTAATTTGGTATCTTGCAAGTGTGATTTCATGAAAGTTTAATAGTAATTTGTTTGAATTTGGCGCTCTGTATTTTCACTGGATTTTGGCCAGTGAAAATATCCCAGAGGTTAAGGACGGTATAACTAAATAACAGTAACTCCACAAATGTATACGCCCCAGTTATCAGATTTACATCTAAATGTTGTGGAACTGATATGATTAAATATGAAACTATTTGTGAGAAGATGAAATGTTATTTTAGCCTTCTAAATTAGATAATTGTTTTTCAAGTCAGTGACCACGCCCACGTGAGCACAAACATTGTGACAACGTGATGGAACCGTCCTCCAAAGAAAGGGCATAAAAGGACTGCTAATGAAGTTTTCATTAGAACAAAACATGCCGGCTTGATGCCGGGTGGTGGAGTGGTTCTAGCTAGACCCTGAATAATCAACCATAGAAACCAGAAATCGTGCAGTGGTGGCTACACTTTGAAATGGTTGCAATTTAAATATAGACCAGTACATTGCTGGGTTGCTACTGGTGTGTAAAATGGTTTAAAACTGCTAGACCAGTATACGTGCAGAGTGAGCTGAATACATGGTCTAAAACTACAAGACCCCTCTGAAACTCGACGAGTGAAGAAGACTAGACTAAGACATGCACCGCCTGCAGCTCTGCATGTAAAGTAGTCTAGAACTTTGACCAAAGACACCAGGAAGATCTTTTCAAACAACCTTTGGAACATCTGATATATCCATTCTAACGAACACTTGCCTGAACAAAGAAAGCCTACTTCTACAACTGAGGACATTGTGACCTCTGGTGGACAACCAGAGACTTACACAATCAGAGACTTTGTCGAACTACTCTCCACAGACGGACCGGGTGATTTCAACAGAGAGATGACAAAGACATACACGCGTAAATATATATATACACATGGCAATTATTTTTCAATGAGCGGTCATTCATATGCAAAGTATTCATATTCCCATGAGCATAGCTTCCACATGTATGTACAATAAGTTGACTCTGTCTTTCCCTCTCCCTTTTCATTGTGTACCAAGCCATCATATCGGGTTGGTCCACTAGGGACTTTTTATCACATTATGTTAGTAATCAACATATAATCTATCCTGAGTGTGTGTTTATGTATTTCTGTGTGATTATTTAGTTAATTAGGTAATAAATAATGAATCCAATGTGTATTGCTGAATCATCATTTAGACTAGGGTGCAGATTTGAAGTCAACAACGTTCAGAATGAGACTGATACGAGGTAAAAATAATGGATGGATAACTAATAGGATAACGATATATTCAGAGTTCATTCGGAAAACGGTAACTTATTAAAACAAACTTTTTCCGTGGTGCCCCAAGATTGCTAATGAGTTAATTGTTCCATGATTAATTTAATCTCGTAATAATTAAAAACAATAGTTAATTGATTTGATAAAATAATAGTCATCACATTAATGGTAGTCAGAAGCTAGAATATAATTACATAAAGATACACCTCTAACAGGTGAGTAACTGAGTTATACTAGAGATATACCTCTAACAGGTGAGTAACTGAGTTATACTAGAGATATACCTCTAACAGGTGAGTAACTGAGTTATACTAGAGATATACCTCTAACAGGTGAGTAACTGAGTTATACTAGAGATATACCTCTAACAGGTGAGTAACCGGGTTATACCTCTAACAGGTGAGTAACTGAGTTATACTAGAGATATACCTCTAACAGGTGAGTAACTGAGTTATACTAGAGATATACCTCTAACAGGTGAGTAACTGAGTTATACTAGAGATATACCTCTAACAGGTGAGTAACTGAGTTATACTAGAGATATACCTCTAACAGGTGAGTAACTGGGTTATACCTCTACCAGGTGAGTAACTGAGTTATACCTCTAACAGGTGAGTAACTGAGTTATACCTCTAACAGGTGAGTAACTGAGATATACTAGAGATATACCTCTAACAGGTGAGTAACTGAGTTATACTAGAGATATACCTCTAACAGGTGAGTAACTGGGTTATACTAGAGATATACCTCTAACAGGTGAGTAACTGAGTTATACTAGAGATATACCTCTAACAGGTGAGTAACTGAGTTATACTAGAGATATACCTCTAACAGGTGAGTAACTGAGTTATACTAGAGATATACCTCTAACAGGTGAGTAACTGGGTTATACCTCTACCAGGTGAGTAACTGAGTTATACCTCTAACAGGTGAGTAACTGAGTTATACCTCTAACAGGTGAGTAACTGAGTTATACTAGAGATATACCTCTAACAGGTGAGTAACTGAGTTATACTAGAGATATACCTCTAACAGGTGAGTAACTGAGATATACTAGAGATATACCTCTAACAGGTGAGTAACTGAGTTATACTAGAGATATACCTCTAACAGGTGAGTAACTGGGTTATACTAGAGATATACCTCTAACAGGTGAGTAACTGAGTTATACTAGAGATATACCTCTAACAGGTGAGTAACTGAGTTATACTAGAGATATACCTCTAACAGGTGAGTAACTGAGTTATACTAGAGATATACCTCTAACAGGTGAGTAACTGGGTTATACTAGAGATATACCTCTAACAGGTGAGTAACTGGGTTATACTAGAGATATACCTCTAACAGGTGAGTAACTGAGTTATACTAGAGATATACCTCTAACAGGTGAGTAACTGAGTTATACTAGAGATATACCTCTAACAGGTGAGTAACTGAGTTATACCTCTAACAGGTGAGTAACTGAGTTATACTAGAGATATACCTCTAACAGGTGAGTAACTGAGTTATACCTCTAACAGGTGAGTAACTGAGTTATACTAGAGATATACCTCTAACAGGTGAGTAACTGGGTTATACCTCTAACAGGTGAGTAACTGAGTTATACTAGAGATACACCTCTAACAGGTGAGTAACTGAGTTATACTAGAGATATACCTCTAACAGGTGAGTAACTGAGATATACTAGAGATAAACCTCTAACAGGTGAGTAACTGAGTTATACTAGAGATATACCTCTAACAGGTGAGTAACTGAGATATACTAGAGATATACCTCTAACAGGTGAGTAACTGGGTTATACTAGAGATATACCTCTAACAGGTGAGTAACTGGGTTATACTAGAGATACAACTCTAACAGGTGAGTAACTGAGTTATACTAGAGATATACCTCTAACAGGTGAGTAACTGAGATATACTAGAGATATACCTCTAACAGGTGAGTAACTGAGTTATACTAGAGATATACCTCTAACAGGTGAGTAACTGAGATATACTAGAGATATACCTCTAACAGGTGAGTAACTGAGTTATACTAGAGATATACCTCTAACAGGTGAGTAACTGGGTTATACTAGAGATACAACTCTAACAGGTGAGTAACTCAGTTATATTAGAGATATACCTCTAACAGGTGAGTAACTGGGTTATACCTCTAACAGGTGAGTAACTGAGTTATACTAGAGATATACCTCTAACAGGTGAGTAACCGGGTTATACCTCTACCAGGTGAGTAACTGAGTTATACTATACCTCTAACAGGTGAGTAACCGGGTTATACCTCTAACAGGTGAGTAACTGAGTTATACTAGAGATATACCTCTAACAGGTGAGTAACTGAGTTATATTAGAGATATACCTCTAACAGGTGAGTAACTGAGTTATACCTCTAACAGGTGAGTAACTGAGTTGTATTAGAGATATACCTCTAACAGGTGAGTAACTGAGTTATACCTCTAACAGGTGAGTAACTGAGTTATACTAGAGATATACCTCTAACAAGTGAGTAACTGAGTTATACCTCTAACAGGTGAGTAACTGAGTTATACTAGAGATATACCTCTAACAGGTGAGTAACTGAGTTATACTAGAGATATACCTCTAACAGGTGAGTAACTGAGATATACTAGAGATATACCTCTAACAGGTGAGTAACTGAGTTATACTAGAGATATACCTCTAACAGGTGAGTAACTGGGTTATACTAGAGATATACCTCTAACAGGTGAGTAACTGAGTTATACTAGAGATATACCTCTAACAGGTGAGTAACTGAGTTATACTAGAGATATACCTCTAACAGGTGAGTAACTGAGTTATACTAGAGATATACCTCTAACAGGTGAGTAACTGGGTTATACTAGAGATATACCTCTAACAGGTGAGTAACTGGGTTATACTAGAGATATACCTCTAACAGGTGAGTAACTGAGTTATACTAGAGATATACCTCTAACAGGTGAGTAACTGAGTTATACTAGAGATATACCTCTAACAGGTGAGTAACTGAGTTATACCTCTAACAGGTGAGTAACTGAGTTATACTAGAGATATACCTCTAACAGGTGAGTAACTGAGTTATACTAGAGATATACCTCTAACAGGTGAGTAACTGAGATATACTAGAGATATACCTCTAACAGGTGAGTAACTGAGTTATACTAGAGATATACCTCTAACAGGTCAGTAACTGAGATATACTAGAGATATACCTCTAACAGGTGAGTAACTGAGATATACTAGAGATATACCTCTAACAGGTGAGTAACTGGGTTATACTAGAGATATACCTCTAACAGGTGAGTAACTGAGATATACTAGAGATATACCTCTAACAGGTGAGTAACTGGGTTATACTAGAGATATACCTCTAACAGGTGAGTAACTGAGATATACTAGAGATATACCTCTAACAGGTGAGTAACTGAGTTATACTAGAGATATACCTCTAACAGGTGAGTAACTGAGATATACTAGAGATATACCTCTAACAGGTGAGTAACTTAGTTATACTAGAGATATACCTCTAACAGGTGAGTAACTGGGTTATACCTCTAACAGGTGAGTAACTGAGTTATACTAGAGATACACCTCTAACAGGTGAGTAACTGAGTTATACTAGAGATATACCTCTAACAGGTGAGTAACTGAGATATACTAGAGATATACCTCTAACAGGTGAGTAACTGAGTTATACTAGAGATATACCTCTAACAGGTGAGTAACTGAGATATACTAGAGATATACCTCTAACAGGTGAGTAACTGAGTTATACTAGAGATATACCTCTAACAGGTGAGTAACTGAGATATACTAGAGATATACCTCTAACAGGTGAGTAACTGAGTTATACTAGAGATATACCTCTAACAGGTGAGTAACTGGGTTATACTAGAGATACAACTCTAACAGGTGAGTAACTCAGTTATATTAGAGATATACCTCTAACAGGTGAGTAACTGGGTTATACCTCTAACAGGTGAGTAACTGAGTTATACTAGAGATATACCTCTAACAGGTGAGTAACTGAGTTATACCTCTAACAGGTGAGTAACTGAGTTATACTAGAGATATACCTCTAACAGGTGAGTAACTGAGTTATATTAGAGATATACCTCTAACAGGTGAGTAACTGAGTTATACCTCTAACAGGTGAGTAACTGAGTTATATTAGAGATATACCTCTAACAGGTGAGTAACTGAGTTATACTAGAGATACACCTCTAACAGGTGAGTAACTGAGTTATACTAGAGATATACCTCTAACAGGTGAGTAACTGAGTTATACTAGAGATATACCTCTAACAGGTGAGTAACTGAGTTATACTAGAGATACACCTCTAACAGGTGAGTAACTGAGTTATACTAGAGATATACCTCTAACAGGTGAGTAACCGGGTTATACCTCTAACAGGTGAGTAACTGAGTTATACTAGAGATATACCTCTAACAGGTGAGTAACTGAGTTATACTAGAGATACACCTCTAACAGGTGAGTAACTGAGTTATACTAGAGATATACCTCTAACAGGTGAGTAACTGAGTTATATTAGAGATATACCTCTAACAGGTGAGTAATTGAGTTATACCTCTAACAGGTGAGTAACTGAGTTATATTTGAGATATACCTCTAACAGGTGAGTAACTGGGTTATACTAGAGATACACCTCTAACAGGTGAGTAACTGAGTTATACTAGAGATATACCTCTAACAGGTGAGTAACTGAGTTATACTAGAGATACACCTCTAACAGGTGAGTAACTGAGTTATACTAGAGATATACCTCTAACAGGTGAGTAACTGAGTTATATTAGAGATATACCTCTAACAGGTGAGTAACTGAGTTATACTAGAGATACACCTCTAACAGGTGAGTAACTGAGTTATACTAGAGATATACCTCTAACAGGTGAGTAACTGAGTTATACTAGAGATATACCTCTAACAGGTGAGTAACTGAGTTATACCTCTAACAGGTGAGTAACTGAGTTATACTAGAGATCTACCTCTAACAGGTGAGTAACTGAGTTATACCTCTAACAGGTGAGTAACTGAGTTATACTAGAGATATACCTCTAACAGGTGAGTAACTGAGTTATACTAGAGATATACCTCTAACAGGTGAGTAACTGAGTTATACCTCTAACAGGTGAGTAAAAGGGTTATACCTCTAACAGGTGAGTAACTGAGTTATACTAGAGATATACCTCTAACAGGTGAGTAACCGGGTTATACCTCTAACAGGTGAGTAACTGAGTTATACTAGAGATATACCTCTAACAGGTGAGTAACTGAGTTATACCTCTAACAGGTGAGTAACTGGGTTATACTAGAGATATACCTCTAACAGGTGAGTAACTGGGTTATACTAGAGATATACCTCTAACAGCTGAGTAACTGGGTTATACCTCTAACAGGTGAGTAACTGAGTTATACTAGAGATATACCTCTAACAGGTGAGTAACTGAGTTATACTAGAGATATACCTCTAACAGGTGAGTAACTGGGTTATACCTCTAACAGGTGAGTAACTGAGTTATACTAGAGATATACCTCTAACAGGTGAGTAACTGAGTTATACCTCTAACAGGTGAGTAACTGGGTTATACTGGTTCTCTCTCCTACACATGCCAGGCCCCGAGGTCAACATCAGATTCCCGCTACTGTAATGCTCTCTGCATTTCCCCCTGCTACGTCTGACCAGCTCTAACCTGCTGCGGCTAATGGGAGAGAGAGGAGGAATTACTGGATAGTTGTCTGCTGTTACAGGCGTACTGTTTTAGTTCCATGAGCCACGAGGTATGACACCAACTCTTCAGGAAAACGATCAGATCAAGGCTGAAGACATTGAGGTAAGGTTTCTGAGCTATGATAAATAGCTTTTTTAGGGATATTTCGTTCTCTTCTGTCGCTCTCTCTCTGTCCACCTCTCCATCTCTATCTCTCATTCTCCCTCGATCTGTAACCCTACAGTAGCCATACGTACTGTTTCTTGGTGGGGACCAGGAATCCCACCATCTCCATGGCCTGATGAAGCCTCTTGAACTCACGCCTGAGGTCCTCAGCATCTTCTAAATTAAAGTCCTCCTGCAAAGTGATACAGAGCAAGAGAGAGAAAGTGAGTGTGTGAGAGAGAAATAGAGAGAGAGGAGAGCATGAGAGAGGAGAGAGTGTGTGAGTGAGAGAAAGAGAGAGAGAGAGAGAGAGGAGAGAGTGTGAGTGAGAGAAAGAGAGAGAGAGGAGAGAGAGTGTGTGAGTGAGAGAAAGAGAGAGAGAGGAGAGAGAGTGTGTGAGTGAGAGAAAGAGAGAGAGAGGAGAGAGAGTGTGTGAGTGAGAGAAAGAGAGAGAGAGGAGAGAGAGTGTGTGAGTGAGAGAAAGAGAGAGAGAGGAGAGAGAGTGTGTGAGTGAGGGAAAGAGAGAGAGGAGAGAGTGTGTGAGTGAGAGAAAGAGAGAGAGAGAGAGGAGAGAGTGTGTGAGTGAGAGAAAGAGAGAGAGAGAGGAGAGTGAGAGAAAGAGAGAGAGAGGAGAGAGTGTGTGAGTGAGAGAAAGAGAGAGAGAGGAGAGAGAGTGTGTGAGTGAGAGAAAGAGAGAGAGAGAGAGGAGAGAGTGTGAGTGAGAGAAAGAGAGAGAGAGGAGAGAGGAGAGAGAGTGTGAGTGAGAGAAAGAGAGAGAGAGAGGAGAGAGTGTGAGTGAGAGAAAGAGAGAGAGAGGAGAGAGAGTGTGTGAGTGAGAGAAAGAGAGAGAGAGGAGAGAGAGTGTGTGAGTGAGAGAAAGAGAGAGAGAGGAGAGAGAGTGTGTGAGTGAGAGAAAGAGAGAGAGAGGACAGAGAGTGTGTGAGTGAGAGAAAGAGAGAGAGAGGAGAGAGAGTGTGTGAGTGAGAGAAAGAGAGAGAGAGGAGAGAGAGTGTGTGAGTGAGAGAAAGAGAGAGAGAGGAGAGAGAGTGTGTGCGTGAGAGAAAGAGAGAGAGAGAGAGAGGAGAGAGTGTGTGAGTGAGAGAAAGAGAGAGAGAGGAGAGAGTGTGTGAGTGAGAGAAAGAGAGAGAGAGGAGAGTGTGTGAGTGAGAGAAAGAGAGAGAGAGGAGAGAGTGTGTGAGTGAGAGAAAGAGAGAGAGAGGAGAGAGAGTGTGTGAGTGAGAGAAAGAGAGAGAGAGAGAGAGAGGAGAGAGTGTGAGTGAGAGAAAGAGAGAGAGAGGAGAGAGGAGAGAGAGTGTGTGAGTGAGAGAAAGAGAGAGAGAGGAGAGAGTGTGTGAGTGAGAGAAAGAGAGAGAGAGAGGAGAGAGTGTGAGTGAGAGAAAGAGAGAGAGAGGAGAGAGAGTATGTGAGTGAGAGAAAGAGAGAGGAGAGAGAGTGTGTGAGTGAGAGAAAGAGAGAGAGAGGAGAGAGAGTGTGTGAGTGAGAGAAAGAGAGAGAGAGGAGAGAGAGTGTGTGAGTGAGAGAAAGAGAGAGAGGAGAGAGAGTGTGTGAGTGAGAGAAAGAGAGAGAGAGGACAGAGAGTGTGTGAGTGAGAGAAAGAGAGAGAGAGAGGAGAGAGAGTGTGTGAGTGAGAGAAAGAGAGAGAGGAGAGAGTGTGAGTGAGAGAAAGAGAGAGAGAGGAGAGAGTGTGAGTGAGAGAAAGAGAGAGAGAGGAGAGAGAGTGTGTGAGTGAGAGTGTGTCTGTGACTGACAGTGTACCTCTTGGAGGTGTGTTGTTTTCAGGCTCAGTGTGTGTCTGGGTTTACATTGGTGTACATAACCCATTAGGACAGGGGTTCCCAAACTGTTTTAGTCCACAACCCCATTTTGATATCTGAAAATTCTCATGACCCCAACCATGTGAAAAAAAAGTATGTATTTACAGCCAATGTTTCCTTGTTTTATTTGGGGCTATGGCAGTCAATTGCAAAACATTTTAACAAAACATTATATATATATTTATCCTCCGGACTTCGACATTGCTCATCCTAATATTTCTATATTTCTTAATTCCATTCTTTTACTTTGAGATTTGTGTGTATTGTTGTGAATTGTTAGATATTACTGCACTGTTGAAGCTAGGAACACAAGCGTGTGTTACACCCGCAATAACATCTGCTAAATATGTGTATGCGACCAATAAAATTAGATTTGATAGTAAACTATCACTATATGCGAAAGCATAAGAAGCTATTATCTGATAGCCTGCACCATCTGCACCAGCAGGGGTGCAGTTAGCATATTTCAACCCTGCAGGCGCTACACAAATCGCTGAAATAAAATATAAAACATGCATTACCTTTGACGAGCTTCTTTTGTTGGCACTCCAATATGTCCCATAAACATCACAATTGGTCCTTTTGTTCGATTAATTCCGTCCATATATATCCAAAATGTCCATTTATAAAGCTCGTTTGATCCAGAAAAAAACAGCTTACAAAAAGCGCAACATCACTACAAAATATTTCAAAAGTTGCCTATAAACTTTGCCAAAATATTTCAAACTACTTTTGTAATACAACTTTAGGTATTTTTAAACGTTAATAATCGATCAAATTGTAGACGGGGCAATCTGTGTTCAATACAGGAATGAAAACAAACCAGCGCCACTTTTCACGTCTTGCGCAACTCACAAAAGTGTACCCAGTTGGCCTACTTCTTCATTGCACAAAGGAATAACCTCAACCAAATTCCAAAGACTGGTGACATCCAGTGGAAGCAAAACAGGTTCCTAAGAAATATCCCTTGGCAATAACAATTCAGGGAACAGAGAGAGGCAAAAATAATAATAATTCTGAACAGTTAGTCCTCAGGGTTTTGCCTGCTACATAAGTTATACTCACAGACATGATTCAAACAGTTTTAGAAACTTATGTTTTCTATCCAAATCTATGAATAATATGCATATCTTATATTCTTGCCATGAGTAGCAGGAAGTTGAAATTGGGCATTCATTTTGAATGGAATTCCAAGTTAGGAACTTTGACATCATGATTTCACCTTGTTTATTTCCCGAGCTCTCAGTTGTCTTGAAAGCACGTTTTTCTCACCCCCACTAATGAGATGGGTGTGTTTGATGCATGTCGCGTCGGAACTTCTCAAAATCAGGGGGCGTGGTCAACAGTGCGCACCTCATCTCTGCCTAGTTAAATTTAAAAAAATATATATCTATCGTCACTTCCAACCTGGATGGATATTTGGTTTTAATGCAGACGAGAGCACTTCTGAATCCAGCTTCACACAGACATGAGCTGGCGAAGGTGACCATGAGTTTTACTGCTCTGAAGGAGACTTGAGTCAGGAACCAAAACTCTTCCGTAGTGACCCGTGAATGCATTGTCTGCAGCATTCAGTCACCACTCGACAGGCCGCACTTGAATGTTGCACTTGAATCATTGCGATTCAAGTACAACGGTAAAGTTCAATCATTTTCATTTAGATTTTTAAGGTTAACCACATTACAATGATTGTCATATCAGCCGACCCCACAAGCGGTTACAACCCCGAGTTCGGTAACCACTGCATTAGAACCTCCACCAACACTGTTCAGAATGACAGAAATCACATTTAGATTATGGTAATGCATCTTAACAGAACATGTAACTCATGTAATGAAGCAGCCAATAAAATGTAATTTTCAAACATTTGTCAAAATGCAATTTGATGGAAAAACACCATTCTAAACAGCGCGCCTGACAGCGGTTCCAGATGTGACAGAGATGAAAATCTCTGTTAGGAGGATCTAAAGACGCATCAACTACTTTGGGTTGCTAATATGAGTAGGATTGTGCCTTTGGCTTCTGGACAACGAAATAAAGTTGATATAAAAACCGATATAACAGGAGAGAAATGTCATAGCGGTGAGTCCAATAGTGTCACGAACGTTGATGTAAGAATTGGACCAAAATGCAGCGTGGTTTGGTTCCATTATCTTTTTTTAGAAGTGAAACACACAGAAAACAATAAAGTGCCAAACGAAACCTAAAGCTAATGCAGTACTCAAGGCAACTATACATAGACAAGATCCCACAACAAACAGATGGGAAAAGGCTGCCTAAATATGATCCCCAATCAGAGACAACGATAGACAGCTGCCTCTGATTGGGAACCATACCAGGCCAACTTAGAAATAAAGAAACTAGAATGCCCACTCTAGTCACACCCCGACCTAACCAAAATAGAGAATGAAGGATCTCTAAGGTCAGGGCGTGACAAATAGGGAAGTAAATGGGAGAATTTTATTTGCCAAAATTATATAATTTCTCCTGCCTATACATAAATAAAAACAAATATTAAAATTAGTTCACCAGAAAGCTTAGCCTAGACTTTCCTTGGCTCATAGCGCTCTAGCAACTCCGTGTGGCGGACCGGGTTGACTTCGGTCCTCAGTTGAGCGGCGTTTCCTCCGACACATTGGTGCGGCGGGCTTCCGGGTTAAGCCGGCGGATGTTAAGAAGCGCGGTTTGGCGGGACGCATTTCGGAGGACGCATGACTCGACCTTCACCTCCCGAGCCCGTTGGGGAGTTGCAGCGATGAGACACGATCGAAATTGGGGCTTAAAAGGAGGTAACATTTTTAAAAACAACTATAGTTCCTCACAGTAAGCTATTTGAAAAATATTTCCAACAATCTCCCCTCGATAATCACCTATTCTCAATGTGAAAGAGCAATGGAAGTTATAGGCCTACTGCTTCATTGGCCTATTGGATAGCAGTTCCATTCGCTCACTTCTTTCAGTGGTGGAAAAAGTACCACATTTTAACTAAAAGAAAAGTAGAATACCAAAAGTGAAAGTGAACATCACCCAGTAAAATACTACAAAAGTTAAAGTATAAATAATTTCTAATTCTCCTTATATTAAGCAAACTAGGCGGTACCATTTTCTTATTTTTAAAAACAAATGGACAGCCAGGTGGCGCACTCCAACACTCAGACATCATTTACAAACTAAGTGTTTAGTGAGTCCACCAGATCAGAGGCAGTAGGGATGACCAGGGATGTTCTCTGTTTAGTGAGTCCACCAGATCAGGGGCAGTAGGGATGACCAGGGATGTTCTCTGTTTAGTGAGTCCACCAGATCAGAGGCAGTAGGGATGACCAGGGATGTTCTCTGTTTAATGAGTCCATCAGATCAGAGGCAGTAGGGATGACCAGGGATGTTCTCTGTTTAATGAGTCCATCAGATCAGAGGCAGTAGGGATGACCAGGGATGTTCTCTGTTTAATGAGTCCACCAGATCAGAGGCAGTAGGGATGACCAGGGATGTTCTCTGTTTAGTGAGTCCACCAGATCAGAGGCAGTAGGGATGACCAGGGATGTTCTCTGTTTAGTGAGTCCACCAGATCAGAGGCAGCAGGGATGACCAGGGATGTTCTCTGTTTAGTGAGTCCACCAGATCAGAGGCAGTAGGGATGACCAGGGATGTTCTCTGTTTAGTGAGTCCTCCAGATCAGAGGCAGTAGGGATGACCAGGGATGTTCTCTGTTTAGTGAGTCCTCCAGATCAGAGGCAGTAGGGATGACCAGGGATGTTCTCTGTTTAGTGAGTCCACCAGATCAGAGGCAGTAGGGATGACCAGGGATGTTCTCTGTTTAATGAGTCCATCAGATCAGAGGCAGTAGGGATGACCAGGGATGTTCTCTGTTTAGTGAGTCCACCAGATCAGAGGCAGTAGGGATGACCAGGGATGTTCTCTGTTTAGTGAGTCAACCAGATCAGAGGCAGTAGGGATGACCAGGGATGTTCTCTGTTTAGTGAGTCCACCAGATCAGAGGCAGTAGGGATGACCAGGGATGTTCTCTGTTTAGTGAGTCCTCCAGATCAGAGGCAGTAGGGATGACCAGGGATGTTCTCTGTTTAATGAGTCCATCAGATCAGAGGCAGTAGGGATGTTCTCTGTTTAGTGAGTCCACCAGATCAGAGGCAGTAGGGATGACCAGGGATGTTCTCTGTTTAATGAGTCCTCCAGATCAGAGGCAGTAGGGATGACCAGGGATGTGCTCTTGATAAATAAGACAATTTTCCTGTCCTGCTAAGCATTCAAAATGTAACACATACTTGTGGGTGTCAGGGAAAATGTTTGGAATAAAAAGTACATTATTTCCTTTAGGAATGTAGTGAAGTAAAAGTTAAAGTAAACCTCTTCATCCTACCCCCTCCCTTTTCGAACATTCTGTTAAAAATCGCGCAACTTTTCAGCGTCCTGCTACTCATGCCAGGAATATAGTATATGCATATGATTAGTATGTGTGGATAGAAAACACTCTGAAGTTTCTAAAACTGGTTAAATCACGGCTGTGACTATAACAGATCGTGTGTTTCATCGAAAAGCGCAAGAAAAACTGCTCACTGAAAGCTAAAAATAATATCCATGCGTCACTTTCATGGGTTGTTAAAAGGGCACAAAATTAATTATGGACCTGCATGCAATTCCCACAGATTCCACACGATGTCGCCATTGTCGTCATTTTCCGGGGAGTTTTTTGTTGGTAAATCCAACTAACTGGATTCCATTTCTTCCGGTCTCCGCCAGGATGTTTTGAAGTGCACATTTTCAGCCATTGATTTGAAGACGAGGAGCTATTGAATACACATCGCCCTGTAATCATTTTGATAGATTATAAACGTTTACTAATACCTAAAGTTGGATTACAAAAGTATTTCGAAGTGTTTTGTGAAAGTTTATCGTCGACTTTTTTAATTTTAAAAAATGACGCTGCGTTTTAAAACAATGTTTTTTTCTGAATTACACAGCTTCCATAGATAGCTATTTTGGGTATATATGGATCGATTTAATCGAAAAAAAGACCCAATAGTGATGTTTATGGGGCATATAGGAGTGCCAAGAAAGAAGCTCGTCAAAGGTAATGAATGTTTTATATTTTATTTCTGCGTTTTGTGTAGCGCCGGCTACGCTAAATCTTTGTTTACGTCGCATTCAGGCATTTTGGGGTGTTGCATGCTATCAGATAATAGCTTCTCATGCTTTCGCCGAAAAGCATTTTAAAAATCTGACTTGTTGGCTAGATTCACAACGAGTGTAGCTTTAATTCAATACCCTGCATGTGTATTTTGATGAACGTTTGAGTTTTAACAAGTACATTTAGCATTTAGCGTAGCGCATTTGCATTTCCAGGTGCCTACTTGAGACATCTGCGTCTCAAGTAGGAGCAAGAAGTTAAGTATAGTACAGATAGCACCAAAAAAAACTACTTAAGTAGTACTTTCAAGTATTTTTTACACCAGTGAGTTCTTTAGCCAATGGATCCCGGCGTATGAATGTGTTCATATGGCGGAGGCTGGGGATCTCGCATTAGCTTTTTATCATTTTAATTCAGATTTTTACGATTAAACCACATGCCAACGATTTTGAGAAACAAACATTTTTTAACATTTATTTAAATGAAAATGTTTCCGCGAAAACGTGCACATGAAAATCATAACTGGCACGCAGACTGGTAGAAATTAAATCAATTGTAAGTTTTCCTCAAGCTTGAAACTCTCGCGCCACATAATGACGTCTTTATTAAAATAACTACCTCCACGTTTCCATGGTGGGATTTTGCCTATAGGCTACTTTGAAGCAAGACATGCCTCACAATATGAAATAAAACAGTCAGGTTTCAAAACAAATAAGTATGTTTTAAAAATACATACTTCCTGTTATCTGCACTTGAATTGTGAATGGTGCGCTTCAATTACCAGTTGAGAAATAAAAATAGTAGCTCTTTTTTTAATCATGCACCACAATTGTTTTTAACATGCAATCGCATTTTAGAATTGTTGTGCAATGAGTGGGCTTCTAAAAGCATGTTTAACTCCAGCTGCAAGAGGAGCATTAGGAGAAATCCCTCTCAAAATACATCTCTGTATGCTGTGTGTGTGATAGTTGTGTTGGACAAATATAAAGATACATGATGACTAACGAAAAGAAACACAATTTATTTACACTATATTATCCAAATTAACCTATTGATCGATAAGCATGACGGTCGAATGTATTTCCATCGATAAATAAAAAGTATTATTTTACATTGGGATGTTTTTCACCTGGTCATTGTGGCAACAGTAACAGTTTCATTTATCGGCTTTTCATTTGTTTTTGTCTTTTAAAAATCGGCCAAAAGCTGGCAAATCCCCGGTGTGTGTGTGTCCCTGTTGTAGGCATGCGTAGTCTTCGGGCTCAGTGTGTGTGTGTGTGTGTGTGTGTGTGTGTGTGTCTGTTTACCTGTTGTAGGTATGCGTAGTCTTCGTCCTCAGTGTGTGTGTGTGTGTGTGTGTGTGCCTGTTGTAGGTATGCGTAGTCTTCGTGCTCAGTGTGTGTGTGTGTGTGTGTGTGTGTGTGTGTGTGTCTGTTTACCTGTTGTAGGTATGCGTAGTCTTCGGGCTCAGTGTGTGTGTGTGTGTTTACCTGTTGTAGGTATGCATAGTCTTCGGGCTCAGTGTGTGTGTGTGTGTG
>NC_048572.1:83125914-83155914 GCF_013265735.2 Oncorhynchus mykiss
GCAACATGTTACTGTGATTAGGTTCACTAGATGAGCAACATGTTACTGTGATTAGGTACACTAGATGAGCAACATGTTACTGTGATTAGGTACACTAGATGAGCAACATGTTACTGTGATTAGGTACACTAGATGAGCAACATGTTACTGTGATTAGGTTCACTAGATGAGCAACATGTTACTGTGATTAGGTTCACTAGATGAGCAACATGTGGTTTTGGGAGGGATCTTATGACAAGCCACAGAACGTCTGAAGTGTTGACACCGTCATGACATTCTGAGAAGGACTGATTTCACGATTACATGCACACAGTCAGAGTCAATAGCCTGATTGATAACAGCGTTGTGTAGGCATATTGTAGGAAACGCACCAGTGACTGAGAATGAAACTCAGCTTCAGACACCCACACACCACTGTGCTCTGTTTTTCTCTGGTTAATAGATACATTAAAGACAACACAATGATCGACTAATAACACGACACAGTTGAGTGACCAAACCAGGGTCGTTTTTAGGACACTGAAGTTTGAGCCAACGGTTGGACATTAATAGTGAGCAGGTATACGATGGAGATTGTGCTTTTTCTTGCCCAGAGTGAGCTCTTTCATTTGCAGTGAGGAAAAAGCCGTCAAAATCTTGTTCAAAATGAAAACCCATGTTCAATAAGTGCCTGTTAACCCGGCAGACAATCTGTTCCCCATCTGTCCCCATCTGTCCGACTTCTTAAACCAATTCCCATCATGCATCAGCCAATGAGAACAAGCCAATTCACATCCTGTTCAATTATCAATCACAAGGCCTGAAATACCAGTTCTAAGAAAAAAGGATCCATCCAAAACCACTCATTCCTATAATTTAGTGTTACATAAAAAATGTTAGAACAACAACAAATGTTTAATTATGTCGTTATAATAAAGTTGTTAGCAACATGTGAAAATGGTGGAAATCTGTTGCAGCTCAAGTCGACTACAAAACCCACAATGCAATGCTCTATGGGCTTCCTGGCTAGCGAGCTACACACAATAATACTAAAGTCAACATCAGTAATATGAAGTAGCTAGAAAGCTGTAAAAATCGCCTAAACAAACTATCAGGAGTCTACAATCTCACCATTCGATGTGCCTCACAGAGTGGGGTCTGACATTTACAACGGTTACCATGCAATGCACCCTGGACTGAAGAGGCAGACAAATAAGAGAAATGTGTTAGACCCTCTGTTAACTTAAAAAAAACATTTCTTGAGGTAGGAATATATAAACAAAATATGTTTATATGGAGAAGACAACCTCCAGCTTTATGACTTGGCCAGTATTGAAATCTGACATGATCATTTTTCTGCCTTCTAAAAGCCGTATTCCTATTAACTTCCAATGTAGTGAGAGCGGCGTTTTCGCAATGCTACTGTCACGAGCTGGCTCAAAGCCCGTAACAAAAAGGGAGACAACGTGGAGATAAGTAACAAAATATATATTTATTAAATAAAGTAAACTAAGTACAATATACAATGGTGTGTGTGTAATCAGTAGTGTAAGTGAGTGTTTTGGCATGCATGAATGTGAGAATGCAGGGTGTTGAAAAGGTGCCAAAGCAAACAACCAAAAGGCCACCAAGAAACACAAACAAAATCTGTAGAGGTGTCTGCATGGAGAGAGTCTCCTCCATGAATGGGGAAGTGGTGTATTTATCCTGGGACACACCGGGCCCAGGTGTTTCCCATGTAGCTGACGAACCTCCCAACTCCGCCCACCGGCATCCTAATAAGGAAACGAGAACAAAGAGAGAATACGGCAGACAGAGGGGGAGGGTCGTCACACAACGTCATACCGGACTCATTTCTTCCTGCTGGAACGGCAATAGCTCAGATACACATAACATGAACGGCAATAGCTCAGATACACATAACATGAACGGCACTAGCTCAGATACACATAACATGAACGGCACTAGCTCAGATACACATAACATGAACGGCACTAGCTCAGATACACATAACATGAACGGCACTAGCTCAGATACACATAACATGAACGGCACTAGCTCAGATACACATAACATGAACGGCACTAGCTCAGATACACATAACATGAACGGCACTAGCTCAGACACACATAACATGAACGGCACTAGCTCAGATACACATAACATGAACTGACCCTGGGAAGAAAAAAAAAAAAAGATATATATATATATATATACACAGTGCCTTGCGAAAGTATTCGGCCCCCTTGAACTTTGCAACCTTTTGCCACATTTCAGGCTTCAAACATAAAGATATAAAACTGTATTTTTTTGTGAAGAATCAACAACAAGTGGGACACAATCATGAAGTGGAACGACATTTATTGGATATTTCAAACTTTTTTTAACAAATCAAAAACTGAAAAATTGGGCGTGCAAAATTATTCAGCCCCCTTAAGTTAATACTTTGTAGCGCCACCTTTTGCTGCGATTACAGCTGTAAGTCGCTTGGGGTATGTCTCTATCAGTTTTGCACATCGAGAGACTGACATTTTTTCCCATTCCTCCTTGCAAAACAGCTCGAGCTCAGTGAGGTTGGATGGAGAGCATTTGTGAACAGCAGTTTTCAGTTCTTTCCACAGATTCTCGATTGGATTCAGGTCTGGACTTTGACTTGGCCATTCTAACACCTGGATATGTTTATTTTTGAACCATTCCATTGTAGATTTTGCTTTATGTTTTGGATCATTGTCTTGTTGGAAGACAAATCTCCGTCCCAGTCTCAGGTCTTTTGCAGACTCCATCAGGTTTTCTTCCAGAATGGTCCTGTATTTGGCTCCATCCATCTTCCCATCAATTTTAACCATCTTCCCTGTCCCTGCTGAAGAAAAGCAGGCCCAAACCATGATGCTGCCACCACCATGTTTGACAGTGGGGATGGTGTGTTCAGCTGTGTTGCTTTTACGTTTTGCATTGTTGCCAAAAAGTTCAATTTTGGTTTCATCTGACCAGAGCACCTTCTTCCACATGTTTGGTGTGTCTCCCAGGTGGCTTGTGGCAAACTTTAAACAACACTTTTTATGGATATCTTTAAGAAATGGCTTTCTTGCCACTCTTCCACAAAGGCCAGATTTGTGCAATATACGACTGATTGTTGTCCTATGGACAGAGTCTCCCACCTCAGCTGTAGATCCAGAGTGATCATGGGCCTCTTGGCTGCATCTCTGATCAGTCTTCTCCTTGTATGAGCTGAAAGTTTAGAGGGACGGCCAGGTCTTGGTAGATTTGCAGTGGTCTGATACTCCTTCCATTGCAATATTGTCGCTTGCACAGTGCTCCTTGGGATGTTTAAAGCTTGGGAAATCTTTTTGTATCCAAATCCGGCTTTAAACTTCTTCACAACAGTATCTCGGAACTGCCTAGTGTGTTCCTTGTTCTTCATGATGCTCTCTGCGCTTTTAACGGACCTCTGAGACTATCACAGTGCAGGTGCATTTATACGGAGACTTGATTACACACAGGTGGATTGTATTTATCATCATTAGTCATTTAGGTCAACATTGGATCATTCAGAGATCCTCACTGAACTTCTGGAGAGAGTTTGCTGCACTGAAAGTAAAGGGGCTGAATAATTTTGCACGCCCAATTTTTCAGTTTTTGATTTGTTAAAAAAGTTTGAAATATCCAATAAATGTCGTTCCACTTCATGATTGTGTCCCACTTGTTGTTGATTCTTCACAAAAAAATGCAGTTTTATATCTTTATGTTTGAAGCCTGAAATGTGGCAAAAGGTCGCAAAGTTCAAGGGGGCCGAATACTTTCGCAAGGCACTGTATATATATATATATATATATATATATATATATAAATAAAAAATTGAATAAAAAAAAAATCGGTAGAACATCGATCAGAGATGCACAAAAACAATATAAAAAGCAAACATTCAAAATGGGTGAATCTTTACTTTATTATACGTATTCTCCTAGCACACACTTCAGTTCTCCAACTGGCTGCCTGCGGTCTGAATTCGGCATGCGGGTGGTATTATTTGGCGAACACTTTTTTTTTATTGGCGGACATACAAGACTGTAAAAACACCAGAAAATCAGCTCCAAGTGATTTACATGTTGGAAATCTGTTCCAAAGTAGTCCCATGCATATTAGGAGAGATGTATATGTTCGTATACAAAGTTTGAAAGAAAGAGCTCTGTCATTTCAAACCTAAGTCCTCTAGCTTCACAATGAGATAGGGTGCAGGCCAGGCAGCAGGCTGTTAGTGGAGTCTGCCCCTGGCACAGTCAGTGTAGATAGCTCAGTTTTCCCCCCATTGAGACCATGTCTGTGCCTCGATCTAGGTTGGGAAAAACTAAACATGTTGGTGTTCGCCTTAGCAATCTCTGTGGAAGAGATTGTGATAATATCTCACATATTGCAAAATAGGGTTATTTAATGTCAGAACAAATCACTGATCATAATCTTGATGTGATTGGACTGAAACATGGTGTATGTCACGACTTCCGCCGAAGTTGGCTCCCCTGCCTGTTCGGGCGGTGCTCGGCGGTCGTGGTCACCGTCCTACTAGCCACTACCGATCCCTTTTTCGTTTGTCTGTTGGTTTTGTCTTATTAGTTTCACCTGTGTGTATTTTAGTTTAATTAGCGTCCTTATATATAGTAGGTTGTCCCGCCCTTGTTTTGTGCGGGATTGTTTTTGTTACTCTGTTGTATGGTGTTTTTTTCGTGTATGTATTCTCCGGACTATTTTGGTCCTGTGTTTTGGGCTGGTAAATTGTATGTGCCCTGTGTGTTGGCGTGACTGTTTTGTGCGCCGGAGAATAAATTGACACTCTACTGAACCCTGCTCTCTGCGCCTGATTCCACCCACCACTCCTAGTATCTCGTGACAGTGTAAGCCTGATGAATTTACTGAGGTATAAGTATGCCTCTCCTCCAGATGTGTACAAACTCAGTATGCAGTCCAACCTGCCTCACAACCAAAGACCACGTGTAACCATGCAAGCCCAGGACCTCCACATCCGGCTTCTTCACCTGCGGGATCGTCTGAGACCAGCCACCCTGACAGCTGTTGAAACAGAGAACACTTTCTGCCTATAATAAAGCCCTTTTGTGGGGAAAAATATATTGTGACTGGCTGGGTCCTGGCTCCCCAGTGAATGGGCCTGTCTCCCCAGTGAATGGGCCTGGCTCCCCAGTGAATGGGCCTGGCTCCCCAGTGGATGGGCCTGGCTCCCCAGTGGATGGGCCTGGCTCCCCAGTGGATGGGCCTATGCCCACCCAGGCTCACCTATGTGAAATCCATAGATTAGGGCCTCATGAATATTTAAATTGACTGATTTCCTTACAGTATATACTGTAACAGTACTGTAACTGTATATATACTGTATATATACTGTAACTCAGAAATTGTTGCAAGTTGTTTATATTTTTGTTCAGTATACATAAACTCAGCAAAAAAAAGAAATGTCCTCTCACTGTCAACTGTGTTTATTTTCAGCAAACTTAACATGTGTAAATATTTGTATGACCATAACAAGATTCAACAACTGAGACATAAACTGAACAAGTTCCATAGACATGTGACAAACAGAAATTGAATAATGTGTCCCTGAACAAAGGGGGGGGGGGGGGTCAAAATCAAAAGTAACAGTCAGTATCTGGTGTGGCCACCTGTCTTGCACAGAACGAGCAGTATGGCTGGTGGCATTGTCATGCTGGAGGGTCATGTCAGGATGAGCCTGCAGGAAGGGTACCACATGAGGGAGGAGGATGTCTTCCCTGTAACACACAGCGTTGAGATTGCCTGCAATGACAACAAGCTCAGTCCGATGATGCTGTGACACATGGCCCCAGACCGTGACGGACCCTCCAACTCCAAATTGATCTCGCTCCAGAGTACAGGCCTCGGTGGAACGCTCATTCCATCGACAATAAACGTGAATCCGACCATCACCCCTGGTGAGACAAAACCGCAACTCGTCAGTGAAGAGCACTTTTTGCCAGTCCTGTCTGGTCCAGCGACAGTGGTTTTGTGCCCATAGGCGACGTTGTTGCCAGTGATGTCTGGTGAGGACCTGCCTTACAACAGGCCTACAAGCCCTCAGTCCAGCATCTCTCAGTTTATTTTTAATAGTCTGAGCACTGGAGGGATTGTGCATTCCTGGTGTAACTCGGGCAGTTGTTGTGCCATCCTGTACCTGTCCCGCAGGTGTGATGTTCTGATGTACCAATCCTGTGCAGGTGTTGGTACACGTGGTCTGCCATTGAGAGGATGATCAGCTGTCTGTCCCGTCTCCCTGTAGCGCTGTCTTAGACGTCTCACAGTACAGACAATGCAATGTATTTCCCTGGCCACATCTGCAGTCCTCATGCTTCCTTGCAGCATGCCTAAGGCACGTTTACGCAGATGAGCAGGGACCCTGGGCATCTTTCTTTTGGTGTTTTTCAGAGTCAGTAGAAAGGCCTCTTTAGTGTCCTAAGTTTTCATAACTGTGACCTTAATTGCTTACCGTCTGTAAGCTGTTAGTGTCTTAATGACCGTTCCACAGGTGCATGTAGATTAAATGTTTATAGTTCATTGAACAAGCATGGGAAACAGTGTTAAAAACCTTTACAATGAAGAGCTATGAAGTTATTTGGATTTTTACAAATTATCTTTGAAAAGAGGGACATTTGTAAGTCCCTTCTGGGAATATACTACTTCCATATACCCTGTACTGTTACAGGCTTTGGTTTTTCCATTTATATTGCGAGGTTGGACATTAGGTGCACTGATTGGTGTAACTTCATTAGAAAGTATGTGTTACACCTGTGCTGGCTTGTCATCTCGTTAGTCGGAAGGCATTTCACCTGTGCTGGCTTGTCATCTCGTTAGTCGGAAGGCATTTCACCTGTGCTGGCTTGTCATCTCGTTAGTCGGAAGGCATTTCACCTGTGCTGGCTTGTCATCTCGTTAGTTGGAAGGCATTTCACCTGTGCTGGTATTACGTTCCCCAGCAAGGAACCAAAACAAAAGAGGAAACTAACAAAGAGTTACTAACTACAACCAAATCAAAACAGGTGGGGTTTTAGGAGGGGTTCTGAAAGACACTCTTGGGGGTGTCCACTGAAAGTTGACTAGCAATAACTAGGCTGCAGTCCAAACACTTAAAAAAGACACACCCTATCCCCTCAAATGAAGTAGACATATCATGACTTCTGACGAGTATACACTTGCAGGGCGAGGGAGGACAGAATTACTTGTAAACGGACTGCTCGGAAATTCGTCACTCGTTCATCCCGTGATGATTGTTTTCAGCCACTGGTAGCTTGTGGGTGCTTTATTTGCACTACTGTCAATTATGATTGCATGTCTACTTATTAACTATAAAATTATTAATATAGGCCTACTGTATGATAGCTAGCAAATTAATTAGCTAACTAACATTAGCCTGCCTAGCTGGAACTTAACATTAGCCTGCCTAGCTGGAACTTAACATTAGCCTGCCTAGCTGGAACTTAACTAACATTAGCTTGCCTAGCTGGAACTTAACTAACATTAGCTTGCCTAGCAGGAACGTAACATTAGCTTGCCTAGCTGGAACTTATGAAGTAAAATGTTTTATTTTTTACAATTTCCAGAAGATAACCAAACAAAAACATCACATTTATGAGACGTGTTTGTGCCGTCATGTGCATTAGTAGCACAATTTCTAACCTTTTTACATTCATTTTTACTTACACTTGTATGTTGACTTCTCCCTTGTTTTAAAGTTTTGGTGGATTTTTCTTAAGAGGATGTACAATCGTCACAAGTTGAATTATGGGGAGTTTCAGGCCCCGGAGTGAACATAATTGTACACGCGCAAACTCGTCTAAAAAGGGTCTTATGTTGAAAACTTCCCTTGCTTGGCTAGTCATTTGGACCGCCCTCCAAGATGGCGGCGGGGATTCCCCTAAGGGCATAAGGTGAGGGTAAGTGGACAAGGGTGTGTCTTTTAGGAGATTGAATTGCAGCCTGGGACTTAAGGACACCCACCATGAGCGCACACAAAATATGCCCAAAAAAGAGGCAAACCAAATTTAAAAGACAGGAAGCAAACCAAAAGGTGGAGTAAACAAAAACAGGGAAGAACATATATATATATATATTTTTTTTTTTCTTTAACAAAAAACATGCTTTATCAAATAGTGCGCCCCAACTAAAGGTGTTAACCTTCCACATCAAGACAACTGGAACACTGGGCCAACCACTCTTAAATAGCACTTGGGCCAGCACAGGTGAAACACCTTCTGACTAATGAGTTGGCAATCAGCAGAGGTGTAACACCTACTGTCTAACAGGGTGACGCCCAGCCTCAAAATATAAATGGAAAAAACAAATTCTGTAGCAGTACCTTGAACTAACCATGTGCTTGAACGCACCCACTGTTTGACAGTCAAATTTCCATCACGAGGCGAACAGATAACCCCCTTCAATAAACAAGGAAATACAACATAATCCTGATCGACATCTATGATTAGAAGAGTAACATTTCCTGATCGACATCTATGATTAGAAGAGTAACATTTCCTGGGCGATCCACAAGGTTTTGCGCTCACAAATCAATTGCCGAAATTCAACCACAAACTCTCATTCATGAATACTTTCTCTATAGTGCAGTAAACAGCATGCTATCTTCTCCTCTCCATAGTGCAGTAAAAAGCATGTTATCTTCATCTTTCAAATATTTCAAACACGAATTCTACTTTCCACCAATAAATGTGGCAGAGAGCCAAATAGATCAAGAGAGAAATAAGAGACAGAGAGAGGGGGTGAGCGTGTGTGAGAGAGAGAGAGAGCGTGCATGAGAGAGAGAGCGTGCGAGAGAGAGCGTGCGAGAGAGCGTGCGAGAGAGAGCGTGCGAGAGAGAGCAGGTGAGCGTGTGTGAGAGAGAGAGAGAGGGTGTGTGTGAGGGAGAGAGAGAGAGGGTGAGCGTGTGGGAGAGAGAGAGAGGGTGTGCGTGTGTGAGAGAGAGAGGGTGTGCGTGTGTGAGAGAGAGAGAGAGGGTGAGCGTGTGTGAGGGACAGAGAGAGGGAGAGCGTGTGTGAGGGACAGAGAGAGGGAGAACGTGTGTGAGGGACAGAGAGAGGGAGAACGTGTGTGAGGGACAGAGAGAGGGAGAACGTGTGTGAGGGAGAGAGAGAGATTAAGTGAGATTAAACAGCTCCTCCAATAGATCTGTACTAAACACACACACACACCTATTGTACTAGAATTTACTTGTTCAATGAATAGGAATATTTATATATATATATATATATATATATATATATATATATATATATATATATATATATATATATATATATATATATATATATATATATATATATATATATAAACAGAAAGAATGTTAGCTGTTATCCTGTTTATCTCTTAACAACTTATTAGTTAGTAGTTACTGTATTTCTGACTGCTATTCTTTCTTTTTGCAACATGAAATCACTATCAGGGCCTAAACCCTAAACTCTTCAACCTTTGGACTGAAGAGTTTAGCACTGGAGTTCAACACACATCTTAAAGATGTTGACGTCATCATTCTGCAGGAGACATGGTGTAAGGCTGACATTGTCACTCACTGTCCCACAGGTAATTATGCCATCACAGAAACACAGCTCTGTCAATAGAGGCAGAGACTCTGGAGGACTGATCATTTGGTACAAATCCGAACTACAACATCTAATTGATCCCCTCAAAATTGGCAAATATCACATTTGGTTAAAACTGAAAAAATTACTTGTATTGGCAGAAAAAGATGTGGTCCTTTGCGCGATATATATCCCCCCTCAGAATCCCCATATTACTCAGAGGAGATCATCCCCCCCTCCGAATCCCCATATTACTCAGAGGAGATCATCCCCCCCTCCGAATCTCCATATTACTCAGAGGAGATTCCCCCCCCCCCCCCCCCCCCCCTCAGAATCTCCATATTACTCAGAGGAGATCATCCCCCCCTCCGAATCTCCATATTACTCAGAGGAGATCATCCCCCCCTCAGAATCTCCATATTACTCAGAGGAGATCATCCCCCCCTCCGAATCTCCATATTACTCAGAGGAGATATCCCCCCCTCCGAATCTCCATATTACTCAGAGGAGATCATCCCCCCCTCCGAATCCCCATATTACTCAGAGGAGATCATCCCCCCCTCAGAATCCCCATATTACTCAGAGGAGATATCCCCCCCCCCCCCTCAGAATCCCCATATTACTCAGAGGAGATATCCCCCCCCCCCCCTCAGAATCCCCATATTACTCAGAGGAGATCATCCCCCCCCCCCTCAGAATCCCCATATTACTCAGAGGAGATCATCCCCCCCTCAGAATCCCCATATTACTCAGAGGAGATATCCCCCCCTCCGAATCTCCATATTACTCAGAGGAGATCATCCCCCCCCCCCTCAGAATCCCCATATTACTCAGAGGAGATCTCCCCCCCCCTCAGAATCCCCATATTACTCAGAGGAGATCATCCCCCCCTCCGAATCTCCATATTACTCAGAGGAGATCATCCCCCCCTCCGAATCTCCATATTACTCAGAGGAGATATCCCCCCCTCCGAATCTCCATATTACTCAGAGGAGATCATCCCCCCCTCCGAATCTCCATATTACTCAGAGGAGATCATCCCCCCCTCCGAATCTCCATATTACTCAGAGGAGATCATCCCCCCCTCAGAATCCCCATATTACTCAGAGGAGATCATCCCCCCCCCCCCCTCAGAATCTCCATATTACTCAGAGGAGATCATCCCCCCCTCCGAATCTCCATATTACTCAGAGGAGATATCCCCCCCCCCCCCCCCCTCAGAATCCCCATATTACTCAGAGGAGATCATCCCCCCCTCAGAATCCCCATATTACTCAGAGGAGATATCCCCCCCCCCCCCTCAGAATCCCCATATTACTCAGAGGAGATCATCCCCCCCTCCGAATCCCCATATTACTCAGAGGAGATATCCCCCCCCCCCCCCCTCAGAATCCCCATATTACTCAGAGGAGATCATCCCCCCCTCAGAATCCCCATATTACTCAGAGGAGATCATCCCCCCCTCAGAATCCCCATATTACTCAGAGGAGATATCCCCCCCCCCCCCCTCAGAATCCCCATATTACTCAGAGGAGATCATCCCCCCCTCCGAATCCCCATATTACTCAGAGGAGATCATCCCCCCCTCAGAATCCCCATATTACTCAGAGGAGATATCCCCCCCCCCCCCCCCTCAGAATCCCCATATTACTCAGAGGAGATCATCCCCCCCTCCGAATCCCCATATTACTCAGAGGAGATCATCCCCCCCTCAGAATCCCCATATTACTCAGAGGAGATCATCCCCCCCTCCGAATCCCCATATTACTCAGAGGAGATCATCCCCCCCTCCGAATCCCCATATTACTCAGAGGAGATCATCCCCCCCTCAGAATCTCCATATTACTCAGAGGAGATCTTCCCCACCCTTGAGGAAGAGACGTGCCATTTCCAGGCCCAGGGAAATGTGCTCATCTGTGGAGACACAAACGCACGCACAGGAACACTACCTGATCTAACGACCACACAAGGGGAAGCTGTACAACATCAGACATTCACACAGATGGGCCCAAAACAGCACAGAAGAATATCAGAAAGCAACCAGTAACCAAAATATCCAAACAGTCTTAGATAACTTTCTGGATACCACATTCACTCACAGTGAAGAAGGCATCAATCTGGCAGTACAAAACATCAACTATATATTCAGGCAAACGGCAAAAGATACACAATTGAAATTGATTTAAAAATAATAATAATAATAAAAGACCACAGATGACAACTGGTTTGATGCAGATGGTAAAATTATAAGGAGAAAACTTAGAACACTATCCAACCAAAAGCACAGATACCCAAATAATGGTGAATTACGCCTTCATTACTGTGAGACTTTAAAAAACTCTATAAACGTAACACTCAGAACCAAAAAAGCACAGTACAACAGCAAGCAGCTGACACTAATTGAGGAGTCCATAAACACACACAACTTCTGCCAAAATTGGAAAAAAAATAAAATAAAATCTAAACAAGAGGAATTAGCGATACAAAATGGTGACATATGGACAACCCCTTTTAAAACATTCTACAACACCGTTCAAATTGACACAAACGCAGAACAACGCCACATTCATGAGCAGTTCAATGGGTTAGGAAAAGCTATAAAAGGACAATCAACATCCACTGGACTCCCCAATTACTGACCAGGAGCTCAATAAGAAACTAAACTATTACTGACCAGGAACTCAATAAGAAACTAAACTATTACTGACCAGGAGCTCTATAAGAAACTAAACTATTACTGACCAGGAGCTCTATAAGAAACTAAACTATTACTGACCAGGAGCTGTATAAGAAACTAAACTATTACTGACCAGGAGCTCAATAAGAAACTAAACTATTACTGACCAGGAGCTCAATAAGAAACTAAACTATTACTGACCAGGAGCTCAATAAGAAACTAAACTATTACTGACCAGGAGCTCAATAAGAAACTAAACTATTACTGACCAGGAGCACTATAAGAAACTAAACTATTACTGACCAGGAGCTCAATAAGAAACTAAACTATTACTGACCAGGAGCTCTATAAGACACTAAACTATTACTGACCAGGAGCTCTATAAGACACTAAACTATTACTGACCAGGAGCTCTATAAGAAACTAAACTATTACTGACCAGGAGCTCTATAAGACACTAAACTATTACTGACCAGGAGCTCAATAAGAAACTAAACTATTACTGACCAGGAGCTCTATAAGAAACTAAACTATTACTGACCAGGAGCTCAATAAGAAACTAAACTATTACTGACCAGGAGCTCTATAAGAAACTAAACTATTACTGACCAGGAGCTCTATAAGACACTAAACTATTACTGACCAGGAGCTCTATAAGACACTAAACTATTACTGACCAGGAGCTCTATAAGACACTAAACTATTACTGACCAGGAGCTCTATAAGAAACTAAACTATTACTGACCAGGTGCTCTATAAGAAACTAAACTATTACTGACCAGGAGCTGTATAAGAAACTAAACTATTACTGACCAGGAGCTCTATAAGAAACTAAACTATTACTGACCAGGAGCTCTATAAGACACTAAACTATTACTGACCAGGAGCTCTATAAGAAACTAAACTATTACTGACCAGGAGCTCTATAAGACACTAAACTATTACTGACCAGGAGCTCTATAAGACACTAAACTATTACTGACCAGGAGCTCTATAAGACACTAAACTATTACTGACCAGGAGCTCTATAAGACACTAAACTATTACTGACCAGGAGCTCTATAAGAAACTAAACTATTACTGACCAGGAGCTCAATAAGAAACTAAACTATTACTGACCAGGAGCTCAATAAGAAACTAAACTATTACTGACCAGGAGCTCAATAAGAAACCTCAGGCTCTCAAATTTAAAAAGGCATGTGGACCTGATGGCATCCTAAATGAGATGCTCAAATTCACTAGTGCAAAATTTCAATTGGCTATATTAAAACTGTTTAATTTGATCCTGAGTGTAGGTTAATTCCCTGACATCTGGAACCCCAATCTTTAAGAACAGAGACAAATTTGACCCCAGCAATTACAGAGGCATTTGTGTGAACAGTAACATGGGGAAGGTTTTCTGTAGTATTATAAATGTAAGAGTTATAAACTTCCTTAATAAACACAATGTCTTGAGTAAAAGCCAAGTTGGATTTATACCAAAACATCGCACAACTGATCATATTTACACCCTTCACACCCTGATAGATAAACATGTCCACCAAAATATACGCTTGCTTTATCAACTTCCAAAAAGTATTTGATTATATTTGGCATACAGGACTGTTCTACAAAGTTATTGAAAGTGGTGTAGGGGGTAAAACATATGACATAATTAAATCAATGTATACTGGCAATACGTGCAGCATTAAAATTGGTAAGAAAATAACAGAATTCTTTAACCAGGGGCGGGGCCTTCGCCAGGGTTGCAATCTGAACCCTGCACACTTCAATATTTACATTAATGAATTGGCCACTATTCTAGATAAATCCTCAGCCCCTGGTGTTAGTCTCCACAATTCAGAGGTTAAATGCCTACTCTTCGCAGATGACCTATGCCTGCTGTCACCCACAGCACATGGCCTACAGCAGAGCCTGGACCTGCTAGAGCAGTACTGCCAGACCTGGGCCCTGGCAGTAAACCCCCACAGCACATGGCCTACAGCAGAGCCTGGACCTGCTAGAGCAGTACTGCCAGACCTGGGCCCTGGACCTGCTAGAGCAGTACTGCCAGACCTGGTCCCTGGCAGTAAACCCCCACAGCACATGGCCTACAGCAGAGCCTGGACCTGCTAGAGCAGTACTGCCAGACCTGGGCCCTGGACCTGCTAGAGCAGTACTGCCAGACCTGGTCCCTGGCAGTAAACCCCCACAGCACATGGCCTACAGCAGAGCCTGGACCTGCTAGAGCAGTACTGCCAGACCTGGTCCCTGGCAGTAAACCCCCACAGCACATGGCCTACAGCAGAGCCTGGACCTACTAGAGCAGTACTGCCAGACCTGGTCCCTGGCAGTAAACCCCCACAGCACATGGCCTACAGCAGAGCCTGGACCTGCTAGAGCAGTACTGCCAGACCTGGGCCCTGGCAGTAAACCCCCACAGCACATGGCCTACAGCAGAGCCTGGACCTGATAGAGCAGTACTGCCAGACCTGGGCCCTGGCAGTAAACCCCCACAGCACATGGCCTACAGCAGAGCCTGGACCTGCTAGAGCAGTACTGCCAGACCTGGGCCCTGGCAGTGAACCCCCACAGCACATGGCCTACAGCAGAGGCTGGACCTGCTAGAGCAGTACTGCCAGACCTGGTCCCTGGCAGTAAACCCCCACAGCACATGGCCTACAGCAGAGCCTGGACCTGCTAGAGCAGTACTGCCAGACCTGGGCCCTGGACCTGCTAGAGCAGTACTGCCAGACCTGGTCCCTGGCAGTAAACCCCCACAGCACATGGCCTACAGCAGAGCCTGGACCTGCTAGAGCAGTACTGCCAGACCTGGGCCCTGGACCTGCTAGAGCAGTACTGCCAGACCTGGTCCCTGGCAGTAAACCCCCACAGCACATGGCCTACAGCAGAGCCTGGACCTACTAGAGCAGTACTGCCAGACCTGGTCCCTGGCAGTAAACCCCCACAGCACATGGCCTACAGCAGAGCCTGGACCTGCTAGAGCAGTACTGCCAGACCTGGGCCCTGGCAGTAAACCCCCACAGCACATGGCCTACAGCAGAGCCTGGACCTGATAGAGCAGTACTGCCAGACCTGGGCCCTGGCAGTAAACCCCCACAGCACATGGCCTACAGCAGAGCCTGGACCTGCTAGAGCAGTACTGCCAGACCTGGGCCCTGGCAGTGAACCCCCACAGCACATGGCCTACAGCAGAGGCTGGACCTGCTAGAGCAGTACTGCCAGACCTGGGCCCTGGCAGTAAACCCCAAAAATACTAAAATAATGATTTTCCAGAGAAGATCCAGATCTCAGGGAATTAGACCAAAGTTCTCAATTGGTACAAAATATATAGAGTACTGTACACACTACAATTACTTAGGTTTAAAAATAAGGTCAACTGGACACCTTAATGAGGCAGTGAATGAGCTGAGAGAGAAAGCACACAGGGCATTCTACACCATTAAAAAGCTAATTCAAATTGAAATACCTATTAAAATTTGGCTAAAACTAATTGAATATGTCATTGAACCAATTGCACTTTATGGCAGCGAGGTGTGGGATCCACTTGCAAAACAAGATTTCATCAAATGGGACAAACACCCCATTGAAACCCTGCATGCAGAGTTCTGTAAGATTCTCCTACATGTCCAGAGGAAAACTACAAAACAACATATGCAGGGCAGAATTAGGCCAATATCCACTAATAATAAAAACTCTAAAAAGAAAAATTAAGTTTTGGAAACATCTAAAATACAGTGACCCCCTCTCATATCATTACCAAGCCCTGCAATGGCAAGAGCTGAGAAAAGAAAAGAGTCCCCTCATCCAGCTGGTCCTGGGGCTGAGTTCACAAACCTGTTCTACTAACATACTGAAGCCTCAGGACCCTCATCCAGCTGGTCCTGGGGCTGAGTTCACAAACCTGTTCTACTAACACACTGAAGCCTCAGTCCCCTCATCCAGCTGGTCCTGGGGCTGAGTTCACAAACCTGTTCTACTAACACACTGAAGCCTCAGGACCCTCATCCAGCTGGTCCTGGGGCTGAGTTCACAAACCTGTTCTACTAACACACTGAAGCCTCAGGACCCTCATCCAGCTGGTCCTGGGGCTGAGTTCACAAACCTGTTCTACTAACATACTGAAGCCTCAGGACCCTCATCCAGCTGGTCCTGGGACTGAGTTCACAAACCTGTTCTACTAACACACTGAAGCCTCAGGACCCTCATCCAGCTGGTCCTGGGACTGAGTTCACAAACCTGTTCTACTAACACACTGAAGCTTCAGGACCCTCATCCAGCTGGTCCTGGGGCTGAGTTCACAAACCTGTTCTACTAACACACTGAAGCCTCAGGACCCTCATCCAGCTGGTCCTGGGGCTGACTTCACAAACCTGTTCTACTAACACACTGAAGCCTCAGTCCCCTCATCCAGCTGGTCCTGGGGCTGAGTTCACAAACCTGTTCTACTAACACACTGAAGCCTCAGGACCCTCATCCAGCTGGTCCTGGGGCTGAGTTCACAAACCTGTTCTACTAACACACTGAAGCCTCAGTCCCCTCATCCAGCTGGTCCTGGGGCTGAGTTCACAAACCTGTTCTACTAACATACTGAAGCCTCAGTCCCCTCATCCAGCTGGTCCTGGGGCTGAGTTCACAAACCTGTTCTACTAACACACTGAAGCCTCAGTCCCCTCATCCAGCTGGTCCTGGGGCTGAGTTCACAAACCTGTTCTACTAACACACTGAAGCCTCAGTCCCCTCATCCAGCTGGTCCTGGGGCTGAGTTCACAAACATGTTCTACTAACATACTGAAGCCTCAGTCCCCTCATCCAGCTGGTCCTGGGGCTGAGTTCACTAACCTGTTCTACTAACACACTGAAGCCTCAGGACCAGAACATCCAATCAATCAGTATAAACCAAATTACAACAGAGTCAAAACAAAACTATATTGCTTATTGCGAAACACAAACACAAGCACAAAGCAAAATGCAGTGCTATCTGGCCCTAAATCGACTGTACACCATGGCTAAATATTTGACCATGGTTACTGATCAAAACCTTAGAAAAACCTTGACAAAGTACAGGCTCAGCGAGCACAGCCTTGCCATTGAGAAGGGTAGACACAGGAAAACCTGGCTCCCTGTAGAGGAAAGGCTGTGCAACCATTGCACAACAGCAGAACCTGAGACAGAGCTGCATTTCCTGACAAAATGTCAAAAATATAAAACAATTAGAGAGTGTCATTTCCCCAAGTTTGAAACCCTTATTCAAGGTTTCAAAGATCTCTCTGATGAGGACAGGCTACCCGTCCTGTTGGGGGAGGACGCAGAGAGCTGTGGGTTGGCAGTGCACTACATTGCTGCCTGACATAAGATGAGGGACAGTGTCTGACAGACCAATCAACCTGCACATGTCCTCTACTGTATGCTCATTGTTATTGTTGAATGTATGGTTACTGTTGTCCCGTTGATTTTTATTTTTTTATTGTAAATATCCAAAGTCAGCTTTGGCAATATGTACATTGTTACGTCATGCCAATAAAGCAACTTGAACTGAATTGAGAGAGGGTGAGCGTGTATGAGAGAGAGAGAGAGAGAGAGACAGAGAGAGAGACGGGGAGAGAGATAGAGAGAGAGGGTGAACGAGGTGAGAGAGAGAGAGAGACAGGGTGAACGTGTGTGAGAGAGAGAGAGAGAGAGAGGGTGAACGAGGTGAGAGAGAGAGACAGGGTGAACGTTTGTGAGTGAGAGAGAGCGAGAGAGAGAGAGAGACACAGAGAGACAGAGACAGAGAGAGAGTGAGCGTGTGTGTGTGAGAGAGAGTGAGCGTGTGTGTGAGAGAGAGAGAGAGACAGGGTGAACGTGTGTGAGAGAGAGAGAGACAGAGACAGAGAGAGACAGAGAGACAGGGTGAATGTGTGTGAGAGAGAGAGAAACAGAGACAGAGAGAGACAGAGAGACAGGGTGAATGTGTGTGAGAGAGAGAGAAACAGAGACAGAGACAGAGAGAGAGTGAGCGTGTGTGTGTGAGAGAGAGTGAGCGTGTGTGTGAGAGAGAGAGAGAGACAGGGTGAACGTGTGTGAGAGAGAGAGAAACAGAGACAGAGAGAGACAGAGAGACAGGGTGAATGTGTGTGTGAGAGAGAGAGAGAGAGAGAGAGAGAGTGTAATTAGAGAGAGTTGTTGTATATATGGTAAGCAGGAATTGTCAGGCAGGCGTAAAAGCGTCGCCTTGTTAACATCAACAAGCCATTTCCCTTGAAAACCAGAACATCTTGTCTCTGCCCAGTCCAGCAACCAGATGTTCCTGTTTCCAGGGGAAACAGCTTTTGGATGTTAGCAAGGCGACGCTCCATCTCAACTCCTCCACATTTACTGGATTGGTTGAACAGTGCAGAAGAGGCCTACGTCTCCTAACCATGTGAAGAGTGTAGTTTTTTGCTCTCAGAGAGATGGGGGGAGTCTAGTTCTCCGCCATCATAGCGTTACCTCTCATCATGGGGAGTCCATCAGGACACCAGAGGTTCGTCCAAAACACTGCAGAGAATCTAGTACTGTTTTCAAAAAAACGTCTTAAGAGTAGGATTTCTGATCTAGGATCTGTTTAGCCTTTTAGATCATAATGAATAAGATTACATGGGGCAGGGGGCGGGGCCTGATCCTAGATCAGCACTTCATGAATACGGTGCAGATGTCAGAGCAATGAGAAAATGGTAAAAGTGTTTAATATCAGTTGTTTTAATCAACAGTCATCATCATTAATGAGTGGGCATTGTGCATACAGTGATCCAGTGTCATGTGATTATGGATAATGTAATGCAACTGGCTAATTAGACTCGGAGAGAGTAGAGACAAAAAAGGCACCAACTGAAAACATTAAACAGTACCGAGGTTCCTGTAGTAACTACCTCGTGTGCTGCTGACTTCCTGAAGGTACACAGGATATAGCATCGTACGTGTCCTTTAGTAAAGAAGTAATTAAAAACTTGATATAGTCTAGGCTCCCCGTTATTCCCGAGCACTGTGAGAAGTGGGTGGCAGGTGGTTAGAGTGTAGAGGCGGCAGGTAGCCTAGTGGTTAGAGTGTAGAGGCGGCAGGTAGCCTAGTGGTTAGAGTGTAGAGGCGGCAGGTAGCCTAGTGGTTAGAGTGTCAAGGCGGCAGGGTAGCCTAGTGGTTAGAGCGTTGGACTAGTAACCGGAAGGTTGCAAGTTCAAATCCCAGAACTGACAAGGTAAAAATCTGTCGCTCTGCCCCTGAACAAGGCAGTTAACCCACCGTTCCTAGGCCGTCATTGTAAATAAGAATTTGTTCTTAACGGACTTGCCTAGTTAAATAAAAAAGGTACAATTTTTTTTTTTAAATTAAAAAAACATCAAGCTAATGTGACCAACAATCAAGGATCTGCTTGGATTTGCACAACTATCTCTGTAAGGTTACATCATATAGACAGTGGGTTAGGGTTGTTAGGCACCCTCATTTGTTGACTTCTGTGATCGAAAAAGCCTTGGTTTCATGCATGTCAACATCAGAAGCCTCCTCCCTAAGTTTGTCTTACTCACTGCTCTAGCACACTCTGCTAACCCTGATATCCTTGCCGTGTCTGAATCCTGGCTCAGGAAGGCCACCAAAAATTCTGAGATTTCCATACCCAACTATAACATCTTCCGTCAAGATAGAACTGCCAAAGGAGGAGGAGTTGCAGTCTACTGCAGAGATAGCCTGCAAAGTAATGTCATACTTTCCAGGTCCATACCCAAACAGTTCGAACTACTAATTTTGAAAATTACTCTCTCCAGAAATAAGTCTCTCACTGTTGCCGCCTGCTACCGACCCCCCTCAGCTCCCAGCTGTGCCCTGGACACCATTTGTGAGTTGATCGCCCCCCATCTAGCTTCAGAGTTTGTTCTGTTAGGTGACCTAAACTGGGATATGCTTAACACCCCGGCAGTCCTACAATCTAAGCTAGATGCCCTCAATCTCACTCAAATCATCAAGGAACCCACCAGGTACAACCCTAACTCTGTAAACAAGGGCACCCTCATTGACGTCATCCTGACCAACTGGCCCTCCAAATACACCTCCGCTGTCTTCAACCAGGATCTCAGCGATCACTGCCTCATTGCCTGTATCCGCTATGGAGCCGCAGTCAAACGACCACCCCTCATCACTGTCAAACGCTCCCTAAAACACTTCTGTGAGCAGGCCTTTCTAATCGACCTGGCCCGGGTATCCTGGAAGGACATTGACCTCATCCCGTCAGTTGAGGATGCCTGGTCTTTCTTTAAAAGTAACTTCCTCACCATTTTAGATAAGCATGCTCCGTTCAAAAAATGCAGAACTAAGAACAGATATAGCCCCTGGTTCACTCCAGACCTGACTGCCCTCGACCAGCACAAAAACATCCTGTGGCGGACTGCACTAACATCGAACAGTCCCCGCGATATGCAACTGTTCAGGGAAGTCAGGAACCAATACACACAGTCAGTCAGGAAAGCTAAAGCCAACTTCTTCAGGCAGAAGTTTGCATCTTGTAGCTCCAACTCCAAAAAGTTCTGGGACACTGTGAAGTCCATGGAGAACAAGAGCACCTCCTCCCAGCTGCCCACTGCACTGAGGCTAGGTAACACGGTCACCACCGATAAATCCATGATTATCGAAAACTTCAACAAGCATTTCTCAACGGCTGGCCATGCCTTCCGCCTGGCTACTCCAACCTCGTCCAACAGCTCCCCCCCCCCCCCCGCAGCTACTCGTCCAAGCCTCTCCAGGTTCTCCTTTACCCAAATCCAGATAGCAGATGTTCTGAAAGAGCTGCAAAACCTGGACCCGTACAAATCAGCTGGGCTTGACAATCTGGACCCTCTATTCCTGAAACTATCCGCCGCCATTGTCGCAACCCCTATTACCAGCCTGTTCAACCTCTCTTTCATATCGTCTGAGATCCCCAAGGATTGGAAAGCTGCCGCAGTCATCCCCCTCTTCAAAGGGGGCGACACCCTGGACCCAAACTGTTACAGACCTATATCCATCCTGCCCTGCCTATCTAAGGTCTTCGAAAGCCAAGTCAACAAACAGGTCACTGACCATCTTGAATCCCACCGTACCTTCTCCGCTGTGCAATCTGGTTTCCGAGCCGGTCACGGGTGTACCTCAGCCACGCTCAAGGTACTAAACGATATCATAACCGCCATCGATAAAAGACAGTACTGTGCAGCCGTCTTCATAGACCTTGCCAAGGCTTTCGACTCTGTCAATCACCGCATTCTTATCGGCAGACTCAGTAGCCTCGGTTTTTCGGATGACTGCCTTGCCTGGTTCACCAATTACTTTGCAGACAGAGTTCAGTGTGTCAAATCGGAGGGCATGCTGTCCGGTCCTCTGGCAGTCTCTATGGGGGTGCCACAGGGTTCAATTCTCGGGCCGACTCTTTTCTCTGTATATATCAATGATGTTTCTCATGCTGCGGGCGATTCCCTGATCCACCTCTACGCAGACGACACCATTCTATATACTTCCGGCCCGTCCTTGGACACTGTGCTATCTAACCTCCAAACGAGCTTCAATGCCATACAGCACTCCTTCCGTGGCCTCCAACTGCTCTTAAACGCTAGTAAAACCAAATGCATGCTTTTCAACCGTTCGCTGCCTGCACCCGCACGCCTGACCAGCATCACCACCCTGGATGGTTCCGACCTTGAATATGTGGACATCTATAAGTACCTAGGTGTCTGGCTAGACTCTAAACTCTCCTTCCAGACCCATATCAAACATCTCCAATCGAAAATCAAATCAAGAGTCGGCTTTCTATTCCGCAACAAAGCCTCCTTCACTCACGCCGCCAAACTTACCCTAGTAAAACTGACTATCCTACCGATCCTCGACTTCGGCGATGTCATCTACAAAATTGCTTCCAACACTCTACTCAGCAAACTGGATGCAGTTTATCACAGTGCCATCCGTTTTGTCACTAAAGCACCTTATACCACCCACCACTGCGACTTGTATGCTCTAGTCGGCTGGCCCTCGCTACATATTCGTCGCCAGACCCACTGGCTCCAGGTCATCTACAAGTCCATGCTAGGTAAAGCTCCGCCTTATCTCAGTTCACTGGTTACGATGGCAACACCCATCCGTAGCACGCGCTCCAGCAGGTGTATCTCACTGATCATCCCTAAAGCCAACACCTCATTTGGCCGCCTTTCGTTCCAGTTCTCTGCTGCCTGTGATTGGAACGAATTGCAAAAATCGCTGAAGTTGGAGACTTTTATCTCCCTCACCAACTTCAAACATCTGCTATCTGAGCAGCTAACCGATCGCTGCAGCTGTACATAGTCTATTGGTAAATAGCCCACCCATTTTCACCTACCTCATCCCCATACTGTTTTTATTTATTTATTTTTCTGCTCTTTTGCACACCAATATCTCTATCTCTACCTTTACATAACCATCTGATCATTTATCACTCCAGTGTTAATCTGCATAATTGTAATTATTTGCATACCTTCTCATGCCTTTTGCACACAATGTATATATAGACTCCCCTTTTTTCTACTGTGTTATTGACTTGTTAATTGTTTACTCCATGTGTAACTTTGTGTTGTCTGTTCACACTGCTATGCCTTATCTTGGCCAGGTCGCAGTTGCAAATGAGAACTTGTTCTCAACTAGCCTACCTGGTTAAATAAAGGTGAAATAAAAATAAAATAAAACGGTGACTGTATTACCTGCCACACCGGCAGTCATGAGTCACAAAGGCAGTTAAACTCCATGTGACTGTTTAGTCACAGTAATTAGGCTTCTTCCAAGCTCTGATGCTGCTGATAGTTATTAGAAACCCACCAAAATTGCTAACTGCCTGGTACTCAGCACTCTATTGTCCCTGTCATCACTGACATCAATACAAATGTAACGGAACATGTAAATCAAGCACTTCATGAGAGCCCATGAGCTCATGTTGCACAACATTTCTATTGGCTACGCAATTATGGGAGAAAACAGAGTGATGGCCTCTAATAAAAAGAGGATCCCGTCAGCTTTCAATAGACTAGGCCCACTATATGCATTTATCATCTCTCCTAATATTAAGCACATTGCTTATATTTATAACAGGTGTATAGCCTACCTGGCTGGCATGAAAATTAACCACGGGGGAAAGCGCCCTCCATTCGCTATTTAAGTGCATAGATTCCATGTAGCCTACTACCAGGCTATATTACATGGATTTATTCAACTTTTCTTTTTAAATGGCTTGTAGGTTGTGTGGAAGCCAGGCTATGCTAAATGTGTTTATGTTAATGAATGGTCAATTAGTGTGAGACCGACAGTTATTTGCTTGACAATCTCCGGCTGACTAAATTTCGTGACCGCTACAGTGGTCAGTAGTTTCACTGCATGTTGTTGTTCACACTGTCCTCTCAGTTACACCGGAGGGAAATTCACTTCACACAACGTACTAATTTACAACTATTTCCTGTGTCCTTTCCTTCTCACGGCACTTAATTAATACTCTGAAAAATACTCTCGCAAATAATCAGAGACCTTCCCTTGTCCTGCAGCTATGCAAGCCTCAGCGTCTGGCATTGACTGCCAACGGAGAATGAACGTCACATAACGACTGAGAGAGCGAGGGCGAGACAGAGAGAGACAGAGACACAGAGAGAGAGAGAAAACAGAGGACTGTTGTTTGGGTAAGAAACAGGAAAAAACCCTGAGAAAAACCTGTTGGGCCTGTTCACAGAGATAAAAGAAAGAATCTAGGGATCACAATGCACCTTGGGTAAGGGCGGGAACAGAGTGCTTCTTGGGAAGGAGTGGGGTGGGGTAGGACACAAGCATTTGCACTTGGTATTCCTCCACACCAGATGGAATGCAGGTTTGGCAGAGAATGTTTTGCTTCCTAACCCTGACAGCTGTATAGAAAACAGTCTCAAAAGGCACTCTATCAAAAAAAGTAGTGCACTACTTAGGGACTAGGGTGGCGTTTGAGACGTAGTCGTAGTGTTTTTGTCTAGCTTTTCATTGACACATCCAACTGCAAATAAATAAATCCGAGGCCACACGTTTGGGTGCAAACAGTAGCTCTTCGTTCATGTGTGTATATGGCTTCCTCCTTCCTGCCTGCTCTAGAGTGGCCTGGTTTACCACATAGCAGCTGAGTTCTCATCTGAAAGTCTTTCACCCAAAGATAATCTCAAACTACTGCAGGTCTGGCCAGGGTCTCTTCTCTGGAGTCGAGATCAGTTACACTTCTCATTATGAAGTCTTATACTGCTTTATTAACATTCATAGCGCCTTATAGATGCGGTCATCGAGCATTATGAAACTATAAAAGTGTATCTTTATAAAGAAACTATATAAACATTTTTTTTAAAGATTGTCAGACTTACTATCTCCTCGAAAAAAAACAACAACATTCAACCCAGTAACCATGACAACCGCTCTAACATGGCTACTAGAGATAATATTCAGTCTTTCCAGGAGGCACCAGCACCACAACAGGAAGTGAGGCGAAGAGATTTAAGCAACAACTAACAAAAAAGTCCACACATCAAACAAATGTTTTTTGTTTTTTTTTACTTTAGTGCCGTAGCCTATAGCGGTCTACTCCCCCGCACAGCGAGCGTATTAACTGCTCCTGCATCAAAGGCCAGTTGGAAAGAGGAGGAGATGTAGAATGTTTAATAGACAGACTAAGCACTGTATAAGTGAGCAAAAACAACGGCGTATTATCATTAGGAAACACTCCCGCTATTAGGGAAGGATTATCATTATTAGGGAAGGATTATCATTAGTAAGCACTCCCGCTATTAGGGAAGGATTATCATTAGTAAACACTCCCGCTATTAGGGAAGGATTATCATTAGTAAACACTCCCGCTATTAGGGAAGGATTATCATTAGTAAACACTCCCGCTATTAGGGAAGGATTATCATTAGTAAACACTCCCGCTATTAGGGAAGGATTATCATTAGTAAACACTCCCGCTATTAGGGAAGGATTATCATTAGTAAACACTCCCGCTATTAGGGAAGGATTATCATTAGTAAACACTCCCGCTATTAGGGAAGGATTATCATTAGTAAACACTCCCGCTATTAGGGAAGGATTATCATTAGTAAACACTCCCGCTATTAGGGAAGGATTATCATTAGTAAACACTCCCGCTATTAGGGAAGGATTATCATTAGTAAACACTTTTTATTTTCATGACGATTTTCATGCATAACCGTCAGTTACACACACACACACACACACTCTCTCTCTATCCTCTTACCTCCAGGACAGGCCCTGCTCCTAATATGGTCCTCTCCACCCCGCTGCTGTAGCCCTTCTGGCTCAACGCCGTCAGACAGTGAATCAGGAAGTTGGCGCTCTGGGTCTTCCCTGATCCGCTCTCCCCTGATATCACCACACACTGGTTCTCCTGCTTCTTCAGCATGGTGTGGAACGCCACGTCCGCCACTGCAAAGATGTGAGGGCTCAGTTTTCCCAGTGGCTGGTCGTTGTACATTTTGACATACTTCGGGTTATAGATGGGTAGGAACTTGAAGGGGTTAATGGCGACCAGGATGCCGCTGGCGTACGTGTAGATGTTGTGTTTGTAGAAGCGCCGGCGCAATGCGGCCAGGATAGTGTCCTCGGTCAGGGTGGAGAGGCTGCACAAGTCATCATATTCCTCTGATGAATATACCTCACTACCGCCAGTCCCTGACCCCAGATCCCCTCCACTGCCTTGGGCTTGCAGGATGAAGTAGTACCCCTCCTCCTGTGGATGCTGGTTCCGGGCAGCTGGGGGCCACAGCAACACCCTCTCCACAGGAATCTCAGAGTGCCCTAGCATCCTCTCAGCCCCTCCATCCTGCCTGACCTCCAAGAGGGCGTAGTGTCGGGTCATGTCCAGGCCCAGCGTGGCCCCTGCGTTCTGGATAACCGTAGCGGCCGTGGCCCGAGGGCTGACCTGGAGGGTACAACATGCAGCTGTGTCCTGGGGCAGACGCGGGTAGATCTGGAGGAAGACGGTCTGCCGTTGCTGTAATTGATCCATGTCCAAGCTGGTTGTTCTCGTCACACCGTCAGACACACTCATCCTGCTGGCTGACACTGGCACTGCCCTCCTCCAATCAGCATGCAACCACTGAGCAGGAGAGAGCGAGAGAGACGAATGAGGGGGGAAAAGGGAAAAAGAGAGAGAGAGAGACATAGACAGACAGAGATAAACATTACACTTTCTACAATCGTAGCTTTTACAAAACATAAAATAATAACATAAAAAAGGTTATGTGAATATGACTTTTTATTCTATTTCTGCTGACATATACACATTTATGCGACACATTTTCTAACTCTATTCAGGGTTTTATAAAGGTGCAGAGGCTTAACAGGAGAATGTGTCTAGAGAAGAGAAAGGGAAAGTTGACACTCAGTTACAAATTAACCCAGTTCCCAAGAGAAGCGAGTGCGTACTAGTCTTGTCTCAGCCTGTAAAAACAGGTGGGAAAAAATGCCAAATTCTTCTGTTTCACCTCCCCAATAAATAAACTTCAGTATTCTCACAGAGCTCACAACTTTCACACGAGCTCCCTAAAGCCCATTCTCTACATAATATGTCAACCAAGCACATTCAACACCTGTGATACAATAAATACTAATCAAATGCTATTCCTCACCTGACATTACGGTCCGGTCATTTCTATGCTCTACAGCTCTATAGTTGACAACAAGGAAGGCTTCTTTCCCACCAGGATTCCAAAACAAGTTGATTTAAAAAAACAAATATTCACATACGCAACTGAAAAGTAAAAAAAATATGTAAAACATCAACATAAAAGCAACAATAATTTAGAGTTAGTTGGCAGCAACTCGACACTTGAGATTTAATACAATTTGAATGGTAATCGAAAATCTTGTACCGGTAGACAAGTTGTTCTCGTCCTTGTCGAATTGTAACTTCCTATATCTGCTGTCCACGCGCCGTCTTCTTACGGGGGCGTTCTCCGGCTTTCATGACAACTACGTAACTTGAAAACTTCGAGGTTTTTTTTGCGTAGATCTAGCTATCTATTGGTTGATTCTATGAACGCATTTCAAGCAAATCTACGTCATTTACACGATAAAAGACATTAGCAGAAACATTAGCATTAAAAAAAAATTCATACCACACAAACCGCCAAATGCCGGCTACTAGTGTGCAACTCGCTATTAAGGTAGGATGCAATTTCAGAAATGTATTTATTTTCGTATTCATAATCATTTTTCTCCATGTGTAACTCTGTGTTGTCTGTTCACACTGCTATGCTTTATCTTGGCCAGGCCGCAGTTGTAAATGAGAACTTGTTCTCAACTAGCCTACCTGGTTAAATAAAGGTGAAATAAAAAAAATAAAAATACATGTTTTATCCTTATTGTTTTTGCATATCATTGTTATTATTGTAACCTATTTATTAATCTAAACCAGTTATTTAAATATGCAAAACGTGTTTTATATAATTCTGTTGAGAAATTTGAGTTGGCTAAATGAAGTTCGATCTGTATTTTTAAGCGTGTTCTCTGTATTTGTTTTAAGAGAGGTTATAAGTAGGCCTTTTGTCAAATTAATATCCTTAGTCTATTGCTGTAATTTGTTGGGTACGGTAGGAACTATCTTTTCTTGGTAACTGCTGCAATACAGTGCATTCGGAAAGTATTCAGACCCCTTCCCTTTCACCACATTTTGTTACATTACAGCCTTATTCTAAAATGGATTAAATAACAACAACAAATCCTTATCAATCTACACACAATACCCCATAATGACAAAGTGAGAAAACAGGTTTTTAGAAATGTTTGCAGTTGTATTACAAATAAAAACTGAAATACCTTATTTACATAAGTATTCAGACCCTTTACAATGAGACTCGGAATTGAGCTCAGGTGCATCCTGTTTCCAATGATCATCCTTGAGATGTTTCTACAACTTGATTGGAGTTCACCTTTGGTCAATTCAATTGATTGGACATGATTTGGAAAGCCACACACCTCTATATAATGTCCCACAGTTGACAAAGCATGTCAGAGCAAAAACCACAGATCTGGGAAAGGGTACCAAAAAATTCCTGCAGCATTGAAGATCCCCAAGAACACAGCAGCCTCCATCATTCTGAAGTGGAAGAAGTTTAAAACCACCAAGACTCTTCCTACAGTTGTCCGCCCGGCCAAATTGAGTAATCAGGGGAGAAGGGCCATGGTCAGGGAGATGGCCAAGAACTCGATTGTCACATTGACAGAGCTCCAGACTTCCTCTGTGGAGATAGGAGAACCTTCTAGAAGGACAACCATCTCTGCAGCACTCCACCAATCAGGCCTTTATGGTAGAGTGGCCAAACAGTTGTCCCTCCTCAGTAAAAGGCACATGACAGCCCTCTTGGAGTTTGCCAAAATAAAGAAGATAAAGCATAGGCTACTCACTGGTGATGGCCGATATGCTCGTGCCGATATATCAAGATAAGCTACTTCAAAAAACAAATTGTCTGCACAGTTATTTTCAGGTCTCCAGAGATGTTTGATCAGGTTTAAGTCTTGGCTCTGGCTGGGCCACTCAAGGACATTCAGATCCTGAGAGCTCTGGAGCAAGTTTTCATCAAGGGTCTCTCTGTACTTTGCTCCGTTCATCTTTCCCTCGATCCCGACTAGTCTCCCAGTCCCTGCAGCTGAAAAACATCCCCACAGCATGATGCTGCCACCACAATGCTTCACAGGTTGGGGTGGTGCCAGGTTTCCTTCAGATGTGACTCTTGGCATTCAGGCCAAAGAGTTCAATCTTGGTGTCATCAGACCAGAGACTCTTGTTTATCATGGTCTAAGAGTCCTTTAGGCACCTTTTTGCAAACTCCAAGCTGGCTGTAAATAAGATATTTTCTCACTAGACTGTTTCCAGCAGACCATACACCTCTACAGAAATCACTAGACTGTTTCCAGCAGACCATACACCTCTACAGAAATCACTAGACTGTTTCCAGCCGACCATACACCTCTACAGAAATCACTAGACTGTTTCCAGCAGTCCATACACCTCTACAGAAATAACTAGACTGTTTCCAGCAGACCATACACCTCTACAGAAATCACTAGACTGTTTCCAGCAGACCATACACCTCTACAGAAATAACTAGACTGTTTCCAGCAGACCATACACCTCTACAGAAATCACTAGACTGTTTCCAGCAGTCCATACACCTCTACAGAAATCACTAGACTGTTTCCAGCAGACCATACACCTCTACAGAAATCACTAGACTGTTTCCAGCAGACCATACACCTCTACAGAAATCACTAGACTGTTTCCAGCAGACCATACACCTCTACAGAAATCACTAGACTGTTTCCAGCAGACCATACACCTCTACAGAAATCACTAGACTGTTTCCAGCATGCCATACACCTCTACAGAAATCACTAGACTGTTTCCAGCCGACCATACACCTCTACAGAAATCACTACTGTTTCCAGCAGACCATACACCTCTACATAAACCACGATACAGTAACAACATTACTCATAAAAACACTCCACAAGGTGAAATATAATAATCACATCCAAAATCAATTCCATTAACAATGTGCATTTAGCTTAAACCACCCATGTCCATGTGGGTGAGTTGGTGATGATTAATGGGCTCCACTGCTGTTCCTGCTGAACTGAGCCAGTAGTCAACAGAGACTGATTCCAGATCAGTAGACACCGGAGTACACAGCCCTGAATTACACATACTATATAACACAG